>NC_135434.1:28184151-28484151 GCF_051991255.1 Vanacampus margaritifer
TTTCCTTTTATGGAGCATCAGTTTATGTTCCAATCTCAAAACGCATTTGTCAGAGTGGAGAATTAATTCTCATGTATTACTTCAGAGTGTGAATGTTAGGCCAAGTTTGAAAGCTGTCAGCTCACTTAACATGACCATCAGATAGTCAGTACCTAGATAGGAAATTACATGACCTTATGCAAATGATCACCACAGTTTTTCTTATTTGTATTTTTGTTTTGATTTTTATTTACGACGGCGTATTAGGGTCAAGTATAAATATATATTTTTTTAGAGGGCGGGGGCAATATTCTGAGAAAAAAACGTGGAAATTTGCGACTTTATAAAGTGTCAGATTTACTAGAAAAAACCTCAGAAACATACGAGAAATGCATATAGCGCACTACTCTGATGTTTGTGCCAATACTTTTCGGTCGGGTTTTCAAATGAGGAGATAGTAATTACTTTAGAAGAGATTAACCATATCATGTTAAGCATTTGCTCTTTGAAGCATTGGGTACGACGAGCGACAGACTCCTCACTTTGCAAAGGACCACAGCCTGAGGATCAAGAATTTAAGTTAAAATGTTAAAATGAATATTTACTTGTACATTTATGTTTCCAGAATTATTATTTACACAATCATACATTTTGGTAAGTTTTGTCAAATCTGCTGCTCTTGGTCATTCACTTGAATATACCTTAAGTATGCTCGCTTCTGATTGGTTAGTGTTATTCAGCTGACAGGAGATCAGAAAGCGTTTGCTCTAGCTGCCATGTATGACGAGTAAAGTTTAAATTACGAATGAATCCGTCTCCATCCTGCTTTTTCATTGTAGAAAGTGTCCCATTAACCACCAACGAATCCTCACATCAGACTATAGCTATTAACTAGGCTATGTGTATTTGTTGTGAGTTTCTAAGTTTTTGCAAATTTGCCACTTTAAAAAAGTGGCAAATTGGCGAGTTTTTTCTCGGCATTTTACCAACCCCACCCCCATCATGACATAAAAAATAAATTATACGTGGCCCTAATTCGCCATCATACTTATTCATCTTTAACTCAATGTTGGCACCTAAAATCAAAAGATTTACACATGGATTAAAACATATACAGTATGAAGTTGGGGACAGGGGATCACAGAAACTCATTTGGTGGAGGCGTTACTTGCGAATGCCTTCCCTTTGATGCTGACACTGATTACGACGGTGAAAATCCTGATGCACCTCCAGGATTTATCAGCTTTCTGATTGTTGTCACTGGAGTCAGTGCTAACAGAACTGAACTGAACATGTACAGATGCACCCACGATGAATGGTTTTGAATGCATACATTGTACATACATTGTACATTTAGTTCACAACATTGTTAATGATGTCAGTTTTTGCTGTTGAGTGAATGCTCTTCATCATCTGGTAAAAATGCTGAAGAGCATTTACATTTCTCTTATTCTGCAGTGTTGTTGATTCATTGATCAGACGGGCCCTATTTTTGTGCCCAGCGCAAGTCTAGTGCAAAGCACAGTCAACGGTGTGCATGGGTGACGTAGTGCATCTACTAAATTCACGAACATACGATATTAGACTTGCCCCGACACCAAATTATTTATACGCTCGTTTTTATGCCGAATGCAGTCTACTTTCTCTTAGCAAATTGCCAGATGCGCTGGGGGCATGGCAGCTGTGTCCACCAGAAATAACAGCGAGCCCACCAAAATGATGATGTGCCCATTTTTACACCGAGCGCATGTGCACCTGTCTACGACAATAGAGCCCTTGGCGTGTATATTTCTGTTGAGTTCTGTTTTTTTTTTTTTGCACTTTTCTGTACAATTTTCCAAGTTATGACAATGTTGAGAACACCAAATTGCCCAGGTGCTCATGAAAAATATAATGACAGCAATAGATATGCAGCTTGACATGTTGCTTCTGATTTGTTCTGTTGATCAATATTCTGGATTTTAGAAAATAATAAATAATAAAATTATGTTTTATTTGGGGGCTGGAGAAGTTCAATTTACTTTTTTACTTAAGTACATTTTCACGTTGGTACTTTTATACTTTTACTTACTGTATGTAATGGAGTGGCTTTAGTACTTCTACTTTTATCAGCGTAGTTTGTGCACAAGTAACAATACTTTTACATAAGTACTAAACACTAGTACTTTTGACATCTCTGCTCTTTAGCTGCTTTGGCTAAATCCAGCTCGCTGTGTCTTTCAGCGCTGCGTCACTGGCTGAAAAGTTACCATTGCTCGCCGAAATGCTTGTTTGCTCACGCAGAATCGTAGTAAGGTTAAGTAGTAAGTTTGGTCTCCTGTAATGTCTGTGCTTCTAACTGCATGCACTTTAACAGTAGATTGGGGTTTTTTTCCCATTCAATTTAGCTTTGCTAAAAGACCATACCATTCAGAAATACTAAGTTTAGAATGAAACTTATATTTGTGTTTGAATTTGCTCCACTGAAAATGTTTCTAGGCAAGAAAATACAGCTTGCTGCTATGCTCAATATGAATTTTAAAAGAAATTGCTCCTCAGAATTAGAAAGTCGCTCTGCAAAACAAAACAGAATTTCAAATTATTTTAAAACTTTGCTAAATTATGTTTTACAAAAAGGGGCCTTGTTTATTCTTATAGTATGTCAAAATGCACTTTTTTTTCTTGTTTTTAGACATTTAATTTATTCAGCTATTTTACATGATTAAATCTGAAATGTCAAGTGTAATGCTTTTGATTCATTCCAGAGGATGATTGGAAAAATAAATATGAATTCGTATGAGATAGCTTTTCACGTATGCCTTTGAGAGCGTGTTTGTTTGGAATGTTTTTTTTTTAATGTAAAGGAAGTTAGAATTGGGATTTTCCCATGTTCATTTTCACTGTTAATGTTTTCTTGTTGCCAAATCACTTGTACTGTCTGCCATGCGCCTTGTATTGTCCACACATATTGTTCCCTTCTTGTGTCTTACTAACCTGTTTGTTCGTAGTCTATGGGGCCATGATTGTAGCAAAACCATTTACAAATGCATATTTTGATCCACAAATCCACAGTTGTACCCCAAAGGTATGTAAACATATGAGCTCACTTTATAATAACAAAAAGTCTTAATGCCCATAAAATCCAAAATACTGTGGCAATTGTTTTGATATTTTTAGGGGTACAAGTTGAGTACGAGTTGGTACGAGTAGAGATGTGCATGCAAATTTTGGTGACAATTCATAGCATTTTTATATTAAAGTGACGTGTAGCTTTTGTACATTTACAGTTGTGCTCTTAATTAATTAAGTTTACATACCCTTCGGGTTTCAAGCATATCTGTATGTAACAATAATTTGTATCCGTAACCAAAAGTCACAAACGTGTAACAAAAATCTACAAACGTGTGACCAAAGTCATAAATGTGTAGCCCAAATCTACAAATTGACAGTTCCAAACATTTCTGATATTTCTGCAAAGCAGTACAATGCATCTGCTTTGCATGGTGAAAACAGAGAGTTGTATTTCCTTTGCCTGTTACTTGCATACAAGCCAGATAGATTGTTATAGTAGTCAATAGTGTTACTATTGAGTGTACTAGTGGTACTACAAAGATCAAAAACCGCCATGCTTTGGTTCCGAAACGCGTCTACAAATACATCTATATTAGGGCTGGGACAAAATATTGTTTGACAATGTATCGCGATACTAGTTCACACGATGTGCCGTATCGAACCATTAAGTGGTATTGCGATACTTAATTGATACCATACATTGTCGTGCAGCGCACCCACCGTACAGTGCGGCTGCATTACAAGTAGCCAGCCATATGTTAATCTGCTAATCCCAGAGGGGGAGCAGCATTGCACCACCACAGTTTAGAGGTAACTCAAAAAACGAGATGAACAAGAGTATAGCATACTCGCTATTAGCTAATATGTTCGCCTTGAACCGGGAACAACCAACGACAAACGGCACTTTCCCCTCTTCACTCGCCTCTACCGGTTAGTTTATTTTCCTCTCTGTTTAGTAATGTGCTTAAATTCAGCAGGTCTGATCTCAGGTCAGAGGGAGTCGGCGGTGTGAGGGATCCGCTGCCGCCTCGACCAGGTTTCAAGGTGGCCCAGTCGGCCGAACACTTTGAACCGGCACTGATGGTGGGCCATGCCTCCTCCTGCCTGCCTCTCTTTTTGGACTCTTTTTGTTTTTCGGACTTTGTGGATCGTCTGGAGCCGTCCCTTGAGGGGGGGTACTGTCATGTTTTGGTTTTGTGGAATTGGATTTTTGTTTAATTTTGGGTGTTTGTGTTATCTGTGTTTTGTTATGTTGTCCCTGTGTCCTTCCTTTGTCTTGTCAAGCTTTATGTGATACATCTGTGTTTGTCTGACCTTCCTCGTGTGTCAACAAATCAGTGCCCCCTGCCACTTGTGTCTTGCCCAGGTGTATCTCATCATGTCAATTAATGTTGGTGTATTTGTACGGAAGCGTATTGCATTCACTTGAAAAAATAAAAAAGTCCTGTTTTTTAAAAAAAAAAAAATTTCCTCTGTTTTTCGGAATATTTTTTTTCTGTTTTTTTAAATATTTTTTTTCCTTCTGTTTTTCTGAATAATTTTTTTTCTGTTTTTTTAAATAATTTATTTTCCTCTGTTTTTCTGAATATTTTTTTTTCTGTTTTTTAAAATAATTTATTTTCCTCTGTTTTTCGGAATTATTTTTTTTCTGTTTTTTTAAATATTTTTTTTCCTCTGTTTTTCTGAATTATTTTTTTTGCTGTTTTTTTAAATATTTTTTTTCCTCTGTTTTTCTGAATTATTTTTTTTCTGTTTTTCGGACAAATTTTTTTTTAAGGGGTTTTCCCTCAGAGATTAGAGAACAAACAACAATACAGTATACACATTCATTCCTTTATTGAGAGCCAGTAAGTAAACATGACCATCTTATTTAGTTTAATCAAGTTTTATTTTGATATGGGTTTAAGGCACTGGGAGATAGTCCTGTTTTTGAGTTATATAGACGGTATTATTATTAGTTTGTCGACTTTACGTAGGCACCTGAGGACTTTGCATTTGTTCAGGAGGAAAGCCCATTCAGATCTGCTAGATATAGCAATGTTTGTCCAGGATCAGTTGAATAGATATGGCATGCTCCATGGCTACAAAATGATGCATTTGAAATGCATTCAGGCTGGCTATGTGGTGACTCAAGAAACGATCAGGATACTGATGAAAATACTGGATCCGCATGGTGTGCAACTGAGGCGCAGGAATCGCCTTCGGCGCCGTATCTACCAGAATCCAGGCCCAAACTTTTTGTGGCATGTAGACTCTTATGACAAACTCAAACCGTACGGAATCTGCATCAATAGTGCAATAGATGGGTTTTCACGAATGGTGATATGGCTACATGCTTATTCTACAAACAGTAATCCGAAGATAATCGCTGGATATTTTATTAATGAGGTATCATCAAGGAATGGAACTTGTGCCCGAATTCGTTCGGACCTTGGCACTGAGAACTGTTATATTGAACAAATGCAGATGTTCTTGAGGGACGGCCATCAGGACAACTTTTCGCACAGATGCTATCTGTATGGATCAAGCAATCACAACCAAAGAATTGAGAACTGGTGGAGTTTTTTAAGGAGGCAACACGCACAGTTTTGGATGAACCTGTTCCAAGACCTAAAAGACTCGGATTCCTTTTCTGGTGACTTCCTGGATAAAAGTATCATTCAGTTCACATGTCTTGAAATAATAGAGGTAAGAACAGAAATAACTACTATTTTTCCCGTCATAGTGCACCTGCTTAAGATGTTTTACTTCAATCGTAGTAAAATGCCACACTGTGGGTCAGTTTGTGTGTGGTATTCATGTAATGTGCTTAGATAGTGGAAAAATGTTCACTGTCTTTAGGTTATAGGATTCCACACATTAAAGGAAGAGGCCAGTATTATCAGCAGTATACTGCAGCCTATATTCAAATTACCAGTACTTAAAAAGTGTGAAAATTAAGCAAAATGTTCCCGTTAGCGTTTGTTCTTAGTTACATGATGCAGTTAGTTAAGCCTATTGCAGATGTTGAGAGCAGATTTGGACTAAATTACTGTCTAGTTTGGATCATGTTGTCTACTGTACTGCAAAAAATGTGTGAACCAATGTATATCACTTTCTTTATTTATACTTATTTAGAAAGAACTACAGGAAGTTGTTCACCTCTGGAACACTCACAGAATTCGCCCAAGCAGGAATGCTGTGTCTCCAGGTGGGCGCCCAGTGATGATGTACACCTTACCCCAACTTTTTGGTGCTAGAGAGTACCTGAAAAAGGTATCCCAACAAAAGATTGAAGCCTGCAGAGAGGAATGCCTTCAGAGGGGACCGTACCCCTGCGATGACACAGTGTTTGACATTTGCTGCCTTGTCATGGCAGAAAATAATCTTCATCCACCCACCTGTCCAGAGGAAGCCATTGAGCTTTATATGTTCTTACGTGCTTACATGCGAGCTCAGATTGTATGAACGCAATCTGCTTTATTGGATCAATTGACATGATGTAAGCTTCCGAATTTTACCTGTAAAGGGTATTTAGTTACAGCTGTAAACAATGGTGAATTTTATACTAATGAACATTTCCACTTTGTGCTTTTCTATATCTTCTGTCTATTCATTATTGAGGAAATCGGTTTTGACAGTTAATGAAAAAAATGGAAGACGTTGGTTTCATTATAAAAAGAGCAGTCAAGGAAAACGAAAATAAAAAATTATCAATATAACACTATATAATACAGTATCCTATCCATGTGTGTATGCTTAATGTCAAATGTAGCTCTTACAAACAGAATATCTATTAATACCGAAGTCAAATATTTGTTCCTCTTTTGATATTTTGTTATTGTGCATTATACCACTAAGGAAGTATACTGTACCTTCCTAATTTTTGTAACTCTTGAAGAGATGTCAGGTGTAATTTGTAGCACATGCAATACAATTTTGGTAATTGTATTGGATTTTCATGTCATCTATCATAAATAGATCAGACATTCATATGTATTTGAATGCAATGTCGCTGTATACATTTGTTAAAAAGGAGTTGCCATTAAACTTTCAGCAAATGAAGCATACTGTATGAATAACTGTTATTAGTGCAAGCATCTTGACCTGAGTTTGCATACATTTGATACATGTAACCTTTTGCAATAAAGCACCAAAAGAAACATGACCAATATTCACACTGTAGTACATACATAAACATGTCTCAGAAAGTATGATTTCTGAACTATATGACTCAACAATAAAGACACGAAAAAAATAAAAAATCAATGAAAACTACTTTTTAATTGAACAGATCCACTTTTGCTGTCAATATTAACATCTAATATGAGGTAGTGTTTCAACTTGTATTATTTAACAGTGGGAAATATAACAGAGCTTGTGCCAGCCAAAATGGGAAATACCCATGGTCCTCCAGTCCCTTGGCCAATATGATGATATGATGGCACCCTCACATCTGCACCCTCACATCTGCACCTTCAGCTGCACAGTCTAGGAATTCTGTCCAGAAGGCAGCGTATACATCTCTGGACACGCCATCAGCATTTCTCCAATTATTGAGCTGTCAATCTACAATAAAAACCAAAAATATATACATTAGACATGAAAATCTGAAACTTTATGTCCAAGACTATTTACTTATAGGCAAGACAACCAATCATCAGTGCAGATGATAACACAATAGACAGTATGAAACAATACAAAAACTTATGAAGCTGGCAATAATGAAGTGTGCTGAATCTGCTGATATAACATCTGACATATACGTTTAGAACAATTTTTATACAAGTAATAGAGAATACGCAGACCATAACTGAGAGAACCTGATGACACTACATGTGAAAAGTGCTGTTCCCAATTAAGTGTAAAGTCTACACCAGTTTACAGAAGTTCATTTTGTTTTGCAAATGCATATCTTATAATCCTGTAACAGTGCAGTACCCATCAGCTCCTGAATCTACTCAAAGCTGTGGATGCAAGTCTTTTCCTAAGGTAAAATGTGTTAATTTTGGGGCTGCAGCTATGGTTTGTTTTTGAGAATTTATTTCTCTTCTGATTATCGTCTCGATTAATTGATTAAAAAAAAAAAAGATTTTTGCATTATCAAACCATAATAGAAAATGATACCTAACATAAATGACAGGCCAGTTAACTAGACCTATCAATTGCTTTTGTCCATGAAAACAAAAAATGTGCTGTAATATTGTTGTCCCCTTTGGGTTGTCTTCATCATATGTGTGAGTGCGTGCGTGCGTTCGAATGGTGGGGCATGGCTGACGTGCTGACAGATGTGTGAGAGTACTTTGATTAAGCGCAAAGCCAATCAGTCTGCGTTCATGGAAGACTATTAGAAATCATTGATCATTAACTGTTGAAATAACAAGATTTGGACCATTTTAGGTTAAAAAAAACCATCTCATAATAACTGTTTAAATTGATAAGTGATAACCCATCAACTAATTGTTACACCTGTAGTTACTTTAGCATGATAGTAAACTTGTTGTTCTAACTGTTCTTACACCATGTAAGTAATTTGCATGACCATGACGTCTACAGTGCATCTCTAAGTTATCAAGCGTGATTCATTTGTTGCACATTCCTATACTGGAAAAATGCAATGATGACCCTTAGTCTTACTTTGACAGTACTGAACACTTCACATACTGTATATTTGTTCTGAAAATATGTCGTAAAATAATTTTAAAACGTGATATTTAAAACCAATCCTGAAAAAAAAAAGGAAATTGTTTGTATATTCATTTGTATATTTCTATAGCAGTGATGTCTACATCAAGCTGCATTGTTGGAAGGGACAATTGACAATTATAAATATTCGAACCTCTGGAGTCACATGTGGTCAGCTAGATGTATAGGTGTATAAAAAAAAATTGAAATTTTGTTAAATATTAAAATATACTTGAGACAAAATACTACATGTAGCTTTGCAGGAACAAATTTCCTGTGACTTACATGATCCTGCCGCATTTTCTGAATGCGCTCCTCAGGAACACCTCTGTTGCGTAAAAATGCCCACAGACCATCATCTTGTGGAAGGCCAGGGGTTGATGATGCAGCCATTGCAGCTAGCACTACAAAAATACAGGAAAAGGCCAAATCTATATGAATAATCATTTCAAAGTCAACCTCAGAGTAAATATTGTGCTCACTCAAATTACCAATCAAACTGGTTTGTGTTGTGTGTCCTTTTGTGTGTCAAAGTTTATTCATTAACAATAATATTATACTAATAGTACATTAGACTAAAGCCAACATAGAGTAGTAGTCAGAGTAGGGTTTTAGTAGTAGTCTTACTTTTGTCATTATTAATGATCAATTGTTTTAGTTGTAGTCTTACTTTTGTTATTATTAATGATCAATTAGAAAATAGTTCATCAAGATCTGGGCTTTGCAACGTCTTTCCTCATCGTTACATGCTTAAAACAGGTGTCCCGTGCTAAACAATATGTTACCATAATAATAATGAACGTTATCTAGGGTGACCAAATGTGTCCTTTTTGGGACGACAGACCATTTTTTAAGTCCTTTCATGAATTCATGAAAATGTCCGGTTGGCATTACGTGACTTATAGGAGGTGAAGTACACTGTGTAGCTTCGACTGCTACCACAATTTCAAGGCCGGGGCGAGTGTCCTCTTTTTGTGGAAATGGGAATATAGTCACCCTAACGACGTTATATGATTAAGCATAGTGTTTGCGCATATTTAGCATATAACGTTACGACGTAGCCTACATACGGCTCGTTCTACCTAAGGTACGGGAGCGTAGTAGTGCATACTGTACTTGCATATAAACGACGTTATGACGAATGGCTCGTTCTACTTTTGTCAAGCGAAGGATGATCAATGCCCAGCGGGAATCCCTCCTGAATCCCGCTGGGCATTGCTTAAGCAAACTGTTAGCTTACTAAAATCATACCGATCGAATGATATGTACGTGTACTTGCATGCTCCATAACATACAATGATATACCTACCTTACACTAAGACATTAATAATAGTGAGTGTGTTACCAATTAAGGTACATGCCTTACCTTAACTGAGCCAGGAGGTACGTTGAAGGTATGCGGGAAAGTGTCCGCCATTAGCGAGTCGGCAACAAGTCAATTGGAGTTCAGAGGTAAAAAAAAAAATTACTCCGAAAAACAGAACAGAAGCTCTGTTTTTCGGAATTTTTTTTTTCCTTGTTTTTTTTAAATAAATTTTTTTCCTGTTTTTTTTTAAATATTTTTTTCCCCCCTGTTTTTCTGAATAATTTTTTTTCAGCCTGTTTTTCTATACGGAAAATTACTCCGAAAAACAGAAAAAAAATTATTCCGAAAAAAAGACGAAAAAAAATTATTTAAAAAAACAGAAAAAAAATTATTCAGAAAAACAGAGGAAAAAAAATATTTAAAAAAACAGAAAAAAAATTATTCAAAAAAACAGAGGAAAAAAAAATATTTAAAAAAACAGGACTTTTTTTTTTTTTCAAGTGAATGCAATACGCTTCCGTATATTTGTGCTGCATTCGAGGATGGTCAGAAGTCGAATGTATCCGAGTTGGTTTTTCCCAGTTCAGACCTGAAAGCATTCAAGGCGAAAGTAAACAACCAAGATGGCAGATAGTGATAAATTGTTTTTTATTTTGGTTTTCAAAACTCATTTTGACCTCCAGCAAACTTGCCTTCTCGCAATTTTGCTTCATTTATTGTTTTTATCTTATTTCATAAGCATTTCATACAATTCAGTAGTTCACCGTATAATTTCATGCAGGGAGATAGCGACATATTGTCACTGAAGTAGTGTCAAATATTTATGAATGAAGAAAGCTATCTAGTTTTATACTTGAGTAAATTGTGTTTTACCATTCACGGTCTGTGTTTCTAAAGGTGTCGCCATTGTAGAGTGACGCCACACGTAGTTTGTCGGTGAAGTCGTCGTACTTTTTTTCCCCTGACTTCGCAAGTGGGATTTTTTTTCCCGACTTCGCAAGTGGGATGAGAATGCTCCAGTCAGGTACACAGTGTTATGCAGCCTCATCAAGGTGGCGGCCGCGTGCAACGCCATCGCTTTCATCCCCAATGACCTCGACCAGGTGGCCAAGTGGATTGTCGATTGGAACCTGAATATTGAGGGGGAGTTCAAGGGGTCGTTCCTGTACATCCTTCCTGGTTTGAACTCGGAAAATTACGACTTCTTCCGACCATCCTTGAATGCAGCATTAGTCTCCTGTCTTTTGTTCAATGCTTGTTGGTCCATTGTTTGTTTATTGTTTGTTATGTCTTGCCTTGTTTTTTCGCCACGTCATGCCACGCTTTGGATTTGGACTTTATTGTTTTGTTTTGTTCTTTTGACCTGTGCCTAGTTTGCCTCCTTGTTTTTGTTTAATCAAAATAAACCTTTTTTTTTTCTTCGTCTCTGCTCCCGTGCGTTTGGGTCCTGAACCACCGCATTCCCTGACAGGACACACCTTCTCATTCAATACATTTGCTTTATTTTCATGACTGTACATTGTAGAGTCTTGTTGAAGGTATCAAAACTATGACAACTATGACAATTAATGAACACGTGGAGTTATGTACTTAACCAAAAAAAAAGGTGACAATAATAAAATAAGTACATCAATAAATAGCCACCCTTTTCTCTGATTACTTTTTTGCACATTCTTGGCATTCTGTCGATGAGCTTCAAAAGGTAATCACCTGAAAGGGTTTTCTATCAGTCTTTAAGGAGTTGCCAGAGGTAAGAATGCCAAGAGTATGCAAAAAAGTAACCAGAGCAAAGGATGGCTATTTTGAAAACTCTATAATATAGTCAGTTATTTCACCTTTTTAAGACATGACTCCACATCAGTTCATACATATTTTTGATGCCTTCAGTGAGAATCTCCAATGTCACCCACATACTTTAAATAAGACAAAATTCAATACCATTAGAATGAAGATCCCACAGCCATTGCCACCTCCTTGTCTTGGGAGACCCTAAAAACCATAACTGCATTCATTCAGCCATTTTCTGAGCCGTTACCCTCACAAAGGTTGCGGGTTGTTCTGGAGCCATTCCCAGCTGTCTTCGCTTGCCAGCCAATCGCAGGGCACACACAGACGACCAATCATTCACACTCACACCTAGGGACAATTCAGAGTGTTCAATTAACCTACCATGCATGTTTTTTGGAATGTGGGAGGAGACTGGAGTACCCGAAGAAAGCCCAAGCAGGCATGAGGAGAACATGCAAACTCCACCCCGAAGCCCAGATTCGACTTCAAAACGTCTGCACAGGGAGGCGAACAAGCTAACCAGTCAGCCACCATGCCGCCTTTCCATATGTGGCTCTGTAGTTTTTTTCTAAGTCGGCACAAAATGTACAGAATTTTATTGCAGTGTAGCTATGTTCGTAATAAAATAATAAAAACTTATGTAGAGGTGCTGAGACCATGTTAATGCACAGTTGTACAATATGGTCATGCAGGCGGAACATTTAGCTGTCAATTTCAACCCATGAGTTTGTCTTTTTGTTTTTGTACAAATATGCATTGAAACTGTTATTATGGTAGCTTCTATTATGGCAGCTTTATCATCATAATCGTCATCATCATGCGTACATTTTGCGTACACAGTTGTTGCATTGTACCAGGGCTGGACTGGCACAAAAAAATAATAATAAAAAATCAGACCTGGCATTTCGACTTTCGCCCACCGTTTGGCCTAAATAATTAAATAGCACTCCATTGGGCCCAAAAGACGCTGGCTCATTCCAGGCCTGTATTGTACAACATTTTTGTGTTATTCATTTATCTTGTTCTCTTTTAAAATAGTATTCATGTTCAAATGTGTGTAAATGTAAAACTGTGTTTAAGGACCTTAATGGTTTTTTGAGTGCCGTAAATGCTATAATAACATGCCTTGGGCCAGGTGTAGGCCTATTTTTAAATTGCGGATTTTACTTATTGCAGGAGGGTTCAGGAACATAACCCCGTGATGGAGGGGGATTTACTGTAGAATGCAGAATACATGTTGCACTGAAAGTGGACAGCAGATGGCGGTGTTGTATCATATTTTACTCATGCACATCTTATGCAGGCTCCCCAGCGCTGTGATTAATCTGTGCAAAAAAACAGTACAGTGGACCTGAGCCCGTATGTTTTTGGTTCAGTATTCACAAATTCACTAATTTGTGAATTATTTTTTAGATCCTTTTTACTCTATCCTTTCACCTAATTATTCACATTTTCCCTCAGATTTTATTCTTACAATTTTAAAGGAGTGTCAATTATTTTTTACTATTCACGGCCGGGCTCAGTCCTTGACAAATGGATCTTATACTGTAGGTATTAGGTGGTGGAGCTCAAAATGCCCCCAAGTCAATGGCAGTGTTTCTGCCCCTCAGCAGGATGGAAGGTGGATGGATGTGCAGGTTCTCCAGCATGGTATTGATTTATTTAAGTTCAACAGGTTACTGTTTTTGGTCATGTGTTGTCTTACGTTTTAAGTCAACACATGATCAATGCAGTGCTATTTAATTATTTAGGCCAAACGGTGGGCGAAAGTCAAAATGTCAGGACTGATTTTTTTTTAATTTTGTGCCAGTCCAGCCCTGGTACACTAGAACAGCCACTGGGCTGTATTCAAGAGTATTATGCAACTTAGACTTAATTTTAATGTTAGCAATCCTCATACTGACGGAAGTCCCGTGGCTTACATTAGTTTTCTCTGCATACTCCAGTTTAAAAGTGTCCTTTAAAGTTGTTATGCAATAATCGTAAACATATATGTTTACATAAAGAGGTGTATTTGTACAAAGACTTGGGTCTTATGTCAAAGGCACTGTACTGTTTGTGTCTGCAGATACTTTAGGTGCTTACTCTCTTGCTGGATATCAAGTCTTTTAATGTACAGAAATTCTGCAGATTTTGTTTGGCGGACCGTGTCGATATTCAGGAGCATGATGTCAGAAGTGGAAAATTTACATTGAGAACACCACAATTGTTTGATGAAGCTGTTAATGTCCATAAGACAACTGATGTCTCATGTGTTGGTGGCTTGAAAAGAGACTGGTCTCAAAGAAGGCTTCTCCATTTTCATCCGGCTAAAGGCTTTCCTCCAGACTTTTTGCATGATCTATTAGAAGGAATTGTACCATTGGAACTGTGTTTATATCTGTCAGATTTTCCTGCACTTGGTTACTTAAATGGCACAAAGTACTGTAAAGGAATGGTGCTCTGCGTTGGAGACAAGGTGACTGCCAGATTTTGGAACAATACTGGAGAATCTGTGTAATTGATGGCTGCATTTCATTCATCACTGCAGCGTTTGTAGAACATCTATGGTGTTACCAACTAGCCAAAAGAGACTTGAAAGTAACTGTGGTTGATGATCCTGAGAGTCTGAATGACTACACCCCACTAACTGCTTACCCTGTTGAAGGAAAACTGCTCATCACTCCAAGAACACTCCTGTTACATTAAGATAATGTGTGAATGAGGGTTGTTTCGTACATTTAGATATACTATAATGGTGTATTCTACTTCTTCTTATTATTATTATAATTTTGATTATTATTATTATTATTTTGATGATTATGATTATTATAATTATTATAATCATTATGATCATGGTTATTATTATTATTATGCAAGAAAATTAAGTGTTTTCTTGTTTTTTTAGCCACTGAGTTTCAGCTGTTGGTGACTGCCCACTGATGCTACTCATAGCTAGTCGTCTCACCACAAGAAATAAGGCAGGTCACCCTGCAGGATGTTCAAGATGTACAATACTGTGCAACACGCTGGGCCTCAGAGGGAACTTTATTTTACAATTTGAAGATCCAAACTTTGGGAATGAGCTTTGCAACCTTACAGATTTTAAGGACCTACCAGTGGAACGAGCCACACTGAAAGTTTTGTCCACGTCCTCTGAAGTGGCTTCTGACTCAACATTAGACACCACAAGCTTTGGTTCTCCGACCAGTGCCGATTCAGTTAATTGGCATGATCTCTTTGTTATACCAACTTTTTCCCACAACATTGAATATCAACTTGGAGTAGCAAATATGGAAATGTGATGGTCATCTCAAAGGGTGTGAAGTAGAGCTGTCAAAATCAATCGATTAATCGACAAGTAATCGATTATTATATTAATCGACAACTATTGTAATAATCGAGTAATCGTTTGGCCACTATTTTTTTATTTAAAATTGTCCAAATCCTCTGATTTCAGCATATCAACAGTAACTGATTTGTGTAGTTCTTTTTGAAAGAAGACTGATTATCTTCTGTGTTTAATCAAAATAAGACATTTGCAAACATCTATTTATACTTTGGAAAACAATGACCGAACCAGTAACATAGTACAACATTACTTTTTTTTTTAACTCATTCACTCACAGCCATTTTCATTGAAGCAACCCCCTTTGCTCCCGGCTGTTTTACTGAATTTTGACTGATTTTGCAAGGCCCACAGAATATTGTGTTCTATTGCTATAAAAGCATGGAACCTACCAAAAGAAAGATTAGAGTCTATTCTTTCATCGGGGTAAAAAGTATATTTCTATCTGTTTCCGTGTTGCAGCAATTAGCATTAGAATATAGCTAAGTTTCATCATTATTCACAAATTTGTTGAAAACACTGGGGAAAAGAGCTTGTTTCAACATGGCCCTGGCTGATCTCTTATACTCTGCTGCTACCTGTTGGACGTTTTTTGTAATAACTGCCATTGTTTTAAGCGACCTCTAGGTCAGAGGCTGCATCAAAGCCTTCTGTATGCTCTACCATAAACAAAAACATATAAATGTGTTTTTGGGACCAAGGCTATATTTAAACTAGAACATTTTTATAATTTTTTGGGGAGCAAATGAGTTATAATCACTATACAAATACAAATACAAAGTATGAAATAAAAAATAGGGAGACCTCTCAGGGACGCATGCGCGAGATGCTGTGATTATCGCGAGACCTACAGCGAGACCGGGAATCCCCAACATGGCGGCGCCCTGCTGCTAAGATAGAATTAGCTCTATTATACTAAACTAATTCAAATTTAACCATCATATATCTTGCCTTTCTTTTTTCTTCTTCTCTTTTTCATCCGACAGATTTGGAATACCACCCAACGTGGAGGACCTTGAACGCTTCATTGACGGTTATTTTTACAACTGCGCGACGGAGGACTCTTCCGTCGAGAAACCGTCGAAGAAACCCTCTAAAAAGAGAAAGAATGACTCAGCGACGGACACGGACGACCTAACCACTACGGAGGTTTCGGTCAGTATGCTGGAGTCCATAAATAAAAAATCCTCTCCCTAATCAGCGAGGACGTCAGAGAATTAAAGGTAAGCATGGAATTCTTCAGCCAACAGGTAAGTGATCTCCAACGTGATAATGCCGAGTTACACTCTACACTCGTGACTGTTTCAGCCGAGTTAGAAACCGTTAAAAAGGAAAATAAAACGCTAAAAGAAACTATTCTGGATGTTCAATCCCGTAGCATGCAGGATAATTTAATATTTTTAGGTATATCCGAGAATACCTCTGACAATCCAGAGGTTGAGATAAAAAAATTTATGACGACGTCGATAAAAATAATAAATAGCATCTCCTTTCACCGGGTACATCGGCATGGAGCCCCTAGGGGCAACAGACCCCGTCCTATTATCGCCAAATTTGAGCATTTTAAACAGAAAGTATTTGTTAGAAGTAAAGGACGGGAGCTTAAAGGGACCTCATTTGGAATGAATGACCAATTCCCTAGAGAGATTAATGAGCGGCGAAAGGTACTGTTTCCTATAATGAAACAAAATAGGCAGGAGGGTAAACGGACTATGATGGTCGTTGATAAACTATACATCGATGGCCAACTATTCCGGAACCCCAACTCCACTCCCTGGCTGTTCTAATTGGCATTGATGGAACTAAACTTTGTTTGATTATTAGATGTATACATATACTTTATATGTGGTTATAAAACCTAAAATATGAATACTCATTATGTTTAGGCTATATTATAAATATAATAATAATACATAACTATATCTAAAAGTAGATTTAAACAAAAAGTCTCGCTTGGGTTACCAGTTACTGGTGTATTTTAATGTTGTTTAATTCCTTCACTTTCACATCCCTACCCGTTTTTTCACTGTTATATTTACTTACACATTTCCTCATATTTTACACAAATTATATAAATCACCTAACTACTTTGAATCTATCCTATAACATGCCAGTATTGACAAATGGCCTATGCAGATATGCCTATACACAGGACTGAGCCTATATTGTTTGTATGCATAAATTAGTTCTGGTTTCCTGGAATGTTTGTGGCGCTCGCTCACAGGCAAAAAGAATAAAAACTTTAGACCATCTCTTAAAATTAAAAGCAGATATTTGCCTCCCGCAAGAAACCCACCTACAAAAATCTGAAGAAAAATTACTTATTGATAAGAATTTTAGCCAAGCATACTCTGCCCCTTATAACAGCAGACAAAGAGGAGTCTGTATACTCATACATAAGAATTTACTCTTTACTCTAAATAATAATAATACAATAACAGACCCAGAGGGCCGATACATTATTATTCAGGTAACTATATTTAATAAAATATATACATTTGGCAATTTATATGCCCCTAATAATGATGATCCGGCCTTTTTCCATGAATTTTTCTCTCAGCTGTTTGATTTAGCAGCGAACTCTACTATTATTATTGGAGGAGACTTTAACACAGTCTTAAATCCATTAATAGACCGTTCTAATAACACAACATGTATAAGGCGATTACAATCTATTAAAGTAATAGGGGAATATATGGATGATTTTGGCCTCGTCGACAGCTGGAGACTTAAAAACCCAAATAAGAAGGAATTTACTTTCTTTTCCGCTGTGCACAGGTCCTTTTCAAGAATTGATTATTTTCTTACAAATAACTCTATTGCTGATAAAACTGTTACAACAATACATCCTATTATTATTAGCGACCATGCACCAGTCTCCCTTTCCCTACAAGTTGATTATACCTTTAAACCACCACCAACATGGCGTTTTAACATCTCACTGCTAAACGATGCAGAGTTTGATAAAATTATAAGGAAAGAATGGGCAGACTTTTTGAAAATAAATGACTCTCCAGGCCTATCGCCATCACTTCTCTGGGAAGCTGGGGAAGCAGTAATTAGAGGTAAAATTATATCATATTCATCTTATAAAAAGAAACAGGATCAAAAATTAGAAAATGACTTGGAAGATAAAATTAAACAACTGACGGATGAGTACGTAATAAACCCAAATGACCAAATATGGACTGACTTACAAAATACAAAAAAACAGTTAGACGATATGCTAACTAAAAAGACAGAGTTTATAATACAACAATTGAGATACAACAACTTTGAATATAATAACAAATCAGGTAAATTTCTTGCAAACCAACTTCAACGCAATCGGGAAAAATCTCTTATAACGGCTATCAAAAGGACAACTGGTGAATGTACACAGTCACCAGAAGAAATTAATCAAATTTTTTATAACTATTATCGCAACCTATACTCAGAAACTAACAAGCCTAACCCTGAGCATATTGAGGCATTCCTCAGTAGCTTAAATATGCCTCAGTTAACTACTGAATATAAAGATATGTTAGAGGTGCCACTTACTATAAACGAGTTGTACAGTGCTCTAGATAGTATGCCTAATGGCAAGGCACCTGGCCCAGATGGTTATCCGGCTATATTTTTTAAGCACTACTGGTTAATGCTTGCTCCGCTATTCTTAAGAGTAGTAACAGAAATTAAAACTAATGGTTACATATGTCCACACATGAATACAGCAGCAATTAAACTTTTATTAAAGTCAGAAAAAGACCCCACCCTTCCATCAAGTTACCGTCCGATTTCACTAATTAACACTGATATTAAAGTTATTACTAAGGCTTTCACATCTAGACTAGAAACAGTAATCTCAACAATTATTCATAGCGACCAAACAGGCTTTATTAAAGATCGTCACTCTACTAATAATATTAGGAGGCTCTTTAACCTTATTAGCATGTCACAGCGGCATGATAAGAAGGCAGTTATTATATCGTTGGATGCAGAAAAAGCTTTCGACAAAGTGAACTGGTCCTTCCTCTTTGCTGTTTTAAATAAATTTGGCTTTGGGAAATCATTTATCCACTGGGTGTCAGTATTATATGATTCTCCCAAAGCTACAGTTACTATTAATGGGATTATGTCTAAGAGCTTTATTTTACAGAGAGGCACAAGACAGGGATGCCCACTATCCCCTTTATTATTTGCAATATTTATTGAGCCACTTGCAATAGCCATACGCCAGGAAAGAAGGATTCAAGGAACTCTGGGGTAACAGAACATAAAATTAATCTATATGCCGATGATATTTTACTTTATTTAGAAAACCCGGCGATTTCGTTAAGGGAATTATTTAACTTAATAACTAAATTCTCACAGTTATCAGATTATTCTATTAACTGGACAAAATCAACACTTCTACCTATTACAGAAAATTCATGGAACCCTGGAAGCCAGGACCCACATTACTCATTTCCTATAGGTAATTTAAAATACTTAGGCATAAAAATCTCACCTAAATTAACTGATTTAATTCATTTAAACTTTTCTCCACTTCTGGATAACATTCATAGTGACTTGGAACGCTGGAATAATCTTCCTATTTATTTAATAGGACGAATAGCCACCATAAAAATGAAAGTTTTACCTAAAATAAACTATTTTTTCTCAATGATTCCATTTAAACCTACGGCTAACTGGTTCCAGTTGTTGGACTCAGCCGTTACAAAATTTTACTGGAATAAAAAAAAAGCAAAGATTAGTCTATATACTCTTCAGAAAAGTAAATCCAAAGGTGGTCTAGAGGCACCAAATTTTATGTACTACTATATAGCCAACCAGCTACAATATATCGTTCTATGGGCACAACCCAACAGAGATACTAACTGTTGGCTGGAACTAGAACAGAAGGATTGTAATAACCTCAGACTGCTAGATTTACTCTTTATTACAACATCAATTAAGTGACATAATTGTTTTAAAAACCCAATGATTTCCGCCACCCTGACTGCTTGGTGGAAGGCATTAGAAATTACAAAAGCCCAAGTGGAGCCCTGTGGGCTTTCTCCCCTATGGCATAACCCGACTTTCGAATTTACAACCAATCGTTTTATTTAGGTGTGTGGGAGCAGAAAGGAATTACACATCTCCACCATCTCTTCTCAGATAATATGTTTATATCATATACATCCTTGCTCCAAAAATACAAAATAACAAACGGAATTTTTTTACATTATCTGCAAGTTAAAAATATGATAAAGAAACAAATTCCAACACTTCAGGGTACGCTCCAACCGCCCGTTTTAGCTAAAGATATTACCAAGCTTTCTCCGACAACAACAAAAAAACTTTCAAAAATATATAAGTTACTTTCATATACGGACAAAATGTCTTTACCCATCTTAAAATGGGAGACAGACTTGTCTATAGCTCCGGAATCTGACTTTTGGATTCAAGTTTGTGAAAATGCATTTAAAATGACAAAACACACAAATTTACAACTTATCCAATATAAAATTGTCCATAGAACATACATTACTCAATATATGATGAAGAAAATGGGACTCTCCGACTCCGACATTTGTCTCCAGTGTTTACAAAACACTACAGACACTTATTTTCATGCTTTATGGTTATGCACTCCGGTTATGTATTTCTGGACTAAAGTCTTAGAAAAACTTTCCGCTATCTTGGACTGTAGGATACCTTTATCTCCAAACTTGTGTTTGCTAGGTGACTTAACAACAACTGACCTACCACATAAACAATTTCAATCTACAATTGTAGCCCTTACTATCGCAAAAAAAAATAATTCTTGTTAACTGGAAAAATAAACAAACTCTGAATATCGACCAATGGTCTAACCTCCTCATAAATCACATTTTAATGGAAAAAATATCTGCCTCAAATAAAAAACAAATATCAAAATTCATAGAAATATGGTCTACGCATATAGAATATTTTAACCTAATTCTGGTTATTTAATTCTGCCTGTTAGCGAGAGCCACCACATCGTGATAACTTACATTGATGTCTCTGCATTTGGCAGTTTGTAACTAATGGTTGTGTTTTTATAGTCAGGAACCCAGTTGCTGCCAACAGGATCGAGCAGATTCACCTCCAATGGGCACTAAGGGCTAATATTCAGATTCACTGCATGCCAGGGGACTAACTCTACAGGTGGTCGTTCCCTGGGTCTCGTGGGGGGTGTTGTGTTGCGGGGCTCTCCCTGGTGTTCGGGGCGGCGCCGCACCGGCGCGGTCCGTCGCTCTGTGCCCGGCGACGCGGTTCGGGGCCTGTGGTCCGCCGGGGTGCCCCGTGGTTCCCTCTCCCCTCCCCCTTCCTCCCCCTTGCTTCCTCTCCCTCTTCGCCTCTCCCCGCCCGTCCTCCGCCTCCCTGTCCCTTCTCCCTCGTCGCCCTTCCTCCTCCTCTTCCCCTCTCTCTGCGGCCCTGCCGCTGCCTCCTGCCCTTCCTGTCGTCTTACTTTTTTTAATACACTAATGCAAAACCAAAATGAATCAGATTAGTCGATTAATTCTAAAAAATAGTCGCGAGTGACAGCACTAGTGTGAAGAGTGAAATCCTGGACAGAATTGCTGATGTCATATCTAAAATCACAGCCATCTCAGCAAAGACCATTATGAAATAAAGCCAATAGCTGCTGTGCAAACTTTGGCATATTTACTTTAATACTTTTGCTGAAAGTTGATCAAGGTGTGTTGTCCTAATCAAATAAATAAAGTAAATAAATAACTCTGACCTGTTTTTTGTTTTTTAATTGTGAAGTGGTGAAAAAATTTTTTTGTTTTGTTTTGTTATTCATATATTGGGTGTGCTTGTTTTTTGTGTAGGTACTCCATTCTCAATCAATCTGAGAACCACCTCTTGAACCCTGGATAATTGCTGAAAAGTCTGGTTGCATACTTGGAGCCCATTGCACATGTATGGCTGGCCTTGGAGAGACATGCACACATGTTGTTACTGTACTGTTTCTAATTGAAGAAATTGTGAAGCGGAGGGATAGAAAGACTGTGACACAAGAAAAGGCATATTGGCTGTTGCCAACTGCACTTTCAAAGGTGGAATACAGGGAATGCAGAAAGATCGACTTCACAGTAACAAAGCGATCCCAAGTAAAAGAGTTGGCTTCATGTAATGTGCTGCTCTTAGACATTCATTGGCGAAACAAAGTGCTAGTGAAGTTTCTATTGCTACAACTGGAGAAACACAAAAGACAACCAGTGATGAACTGTCATCATTATACAGTGCTCTCGGTGCAACTGGATCAAAGTCTGCAATTTTGTCACTGATTGAGCCTTATTCTGACAGTTTTGTTCCGAAAGCGATTGGAGAAAATGTCCCTCCTGTGTTGACTGAGTTGCGAAAAGATGAAGCAGTTCATCACATGGACTATAGTGATCTATTATCCTTGTGCAAAGATGTTGATATTTCAGCATCACAGGAGCAAGCAAATGCAATTGAGGCATCGACAAAGGAACAAGCTAAACTATGGTTTAGATTTCGTGCTGGCCGAATTACAGCATCTAAAATGAAAACTGCATGTTGCACTGATCCAACAAAACCAGCACAGTGCTTCATTAAAAGCGTGTGCAATCCTGAGTCAAACAAATTCACATTAAAAGCTACCACCTGGGGATGTAATCATGAGAAATTTGCATGCGACATGTTCATAGATGAGCATAGGAAATGTCATAAAAATGTCAAAGTACAAGACACAGGTTTCTTCATTAATCCAAGTGTCCCATTCCTGGGGGCCTATCCGGATGGCTTTCTTTCTTGTGATTGTTGTGGTGTCAGTGTAATTGAGGTGAAATTTCAATGTTGTTTTAAAAATGACACATTGGACAGTGTATCCTATTTGGTAAAGGACAGTGAAGGAAAACTGTCACTTAACCAAAACCACCAATATTTCTACCAGGTGCAAACTCAACTTGTGTTGAGTGTGTAAACTTGAATCAGCCTATTTTATTGTTTGGACAGAAAAGGATCTGCATGTTGAGCAAATTTTATTTGATGAAAAATTCTGGGGTATGATGTGCCAAAAAAGCAAGCACATTTTTGATACAGCCATTTTGCCTGAATTAGTTGGCAAGCTTTACACAAGGTTTTCTATGGCAAATGTGTCCTCCTCACAACCTTGCACCTCAGCTGAATCACATGGCTCTGACTGTGCTGCAAGTACAAGTGGCAAAGAACAAACTTGGTGTTTCTGTAGCCAAGTTGAGTTTGGAAAGATGATTATGTGTGACAATACAAAATGTCACATTCACCACTCGTGCACCAAAGGGAAAGTGGTATTGCCCAGAGTGCTTAAAGGTACCACTGTCTGGATTAAAAAAGGGAAAGAAACATCTAAAGTAATACACGTATTTCAGTGAACTGCTGTGAAGTTTTGCACTTCAGACGATTTACTTGTGGTTTAAAATTGTTAAAATAATTTTGTATATATATTTTTTTTTTCAAAGGTAGAAGAAAAGTGTTTGTGCCATAACATAATTTATAATACACTCTTATATACACTGTTATATTGTATTTATAATAATACGGGTGAGATGCATGGCTTTCTTGAATAAATCTGTGCTTCTGAGTGACATGCTGTATGTTGTCTTCCATAACAATATAGTAAAAGTGATTACTTTAAGTAGCTAATCTTTTAGAAATAACTTTTGGCTACACACTTGCAGTCCAAGCAAGTATATACAGCAAAATGAATGGATGTACTCACCACTAGAGGCTGCTATTGTATTACTATTATTCTTTCATTCTGATTGTTGAATTGTAACAAACTTCTGTCATTGCCTTTACTTAGAACAGCCTTTACCAGTATTGACTGGATAGTTGCTATTAATACAGAAACACCCTAATCAAGCTTGATGCATTTTGTATGCCATCTGTGCCTTTACAAAAATGTTTTAGTTATTAAAAAAAGAAGAAGTCATTATTAATGATTAATGGCATTTTATTTCCAAAGTGAATATGGAATACACTTTAATTAAATCAACAACTGATGGACAAAGTTTCACCAGAGCACAACAGACAAGTCCAATCTTATCTATGATACAATAACAATATTTATCTTTGCACATCAAGAAATGAAGTAGTGGCTATTGATACATTCAATCAGCTGCTTAAACTAGTCAAGTGACTTCTTTACAGGGATGTGGGGACTGAGGAATGTAAAGAAACCTGACAGTATCTGGTATGTAGGTAGGCCAGTGAAAAATAGAACTTTTTCATCTTTACCAACAAAGGCACTTTGGTCATAGGAAGTCGACAAACGTGCAACATCATCTCTCAATTCCAAGTTTTCAGTTCTAAGTCTCTTAAGTTCAGAGGTCATAGCCTCAATGACATCACCAGTCAATGTCAATTCAGTTTGGGTCTTTGTACAGTTGCCATAATCACTGGTGGTGGGCTCATCAATCTCAGCATCACCAGCAAAAGCAGAATAATCATCATGATCATCATCGGCAGCAGCAAAAGCAGCAGCAGCTTCAGCCCCCCAGTCTCTGCTGTGTTCGATTCACACGACGCCTGTAGCGCGATTCCCCAGTTTCCTTTGCTGACTGAGATGTACCTCCTTGCTGCCTTGTCATTCCAACAGAAGGCACCCAATCTGGGTTATCTTGTTGGTAAAGATCAGACTTTTTACCTGGAATACAAAGTGGAGGGAAAAAAACTGTTTTTACTCGTAAAATTATCATTACGTTAGAGACCTTATGATTTGCCACAGCAATACATATTTCACTTACCTGGCAAGAGGTGTGCCGAACAAATTCGGATGTTATCCAAATTTTTCCCTCGTAGATCCTGGTTGAGCTTTGCCAACCACAGATGCCTCCTTTCCTCCAACAACTCCTGACATTCATCACCCTGTTTTTTAATAACTTTTGGAAGCCGATAATATTCCAAATGTTTTTCGCAGTCTGACCTGTTTGTACAACTAAAAACATGGCAATAGTTCACCTCTGTCCTCAACGAAGTTCTCTGTTGTGGTGCGGAGTGCGGACAGCAGGACACAGAGTATCTCCAAGAGGGCTGCTTCCGGGTTGATGACGCGGCATGCTAGTCAAGAAGTCCAGAAAGGGCAAGATCCACTACCTGTTAAAAAAAAGGTAGTGGCAGTGAAAATTATTTAATCGAGTACTTCGTTTCGATACAATTTGCAAGGTGAAAATGATTGGTGGTTTGGACCCTCTGATACATTTACTAGAATTTTTTTTTTTAAATACCATTGTATACTTGTACTAACCAGTGGCTTAACACCATGCTAAGAGGCCCCGGTGCAAAAAAAAATAAAAAATGTCCCCCCAATTTCCCCCCCATCCACAGCCCACAGACGAACACAATCTTTGGAGAGAAGTGCGACTTGTCACCAAGGACTTTTGCAGGGCCACCAATTTTAATATTGTGACATCTATATTGGACATTAAAAATACCGCAAAAAATTTCCAATGCATTATATTCTGTTTTACAACTTTTAAATCTGTTTGAACATGCTGTGCAAAAGACTCACTATGGCACCATAAACAATAAAGTAATTTGCCATAGATTTGAATCCCTCTAACTGCACTTCATAACAAAAAATAATTTGTGGCTACTCTCACTCATTAGAAGTAGAAGCTCACTGCGCGCCGCGCTCAGCTAAGTCATTTGTCATTTGTCAGACAAACACCTGTTTCCTTATTTATTGTATCTGGAGAATGGTCCAGAGCGCCTGAGCCAAATGTGATATTAGCTTTTTGCATTTGGCGTCAAATTCATCCCCTGAGGCTGCGTAGGCAGCAGGGACACGGGGAATACGCCTTTTGATCGCTGGGAGAAGCGACACGTGGATGGAGGGTCGCTTCTGTGATGGAGCTAGCTGCCAGCAAGCTACAGCTCGACTTCGGTGCGGTGGGAGCGGGACACTTGATTTTGCTAATGGCCTGGACTTAAACCACGTCTATCACATCTCTTCCAATAGCTTTAACGTCATGTTTTTGTTGTCTTTTCTTTTTTGCGCGCCACTTTTTAAAATTTTTTTAGTTTGCAAAACATGACGGCGACGATGGCACGCACACTAGCTACCACTTTTTTTCCAACTCGCATCATCACGTCGAGACTCATCGTGACTGACAGATGCCGAAGTCAGGCGATTAAATGATCATTTCCGACATCGTATTTACAAAATAACTTTGGCCGTTTATTTCCCCCTTTTTGTTCTCTCTCTCTCTCTCTCTCTCTTCCTTTCCTTTTTTCCCCCTTCTGTCATTGGGCCCCGGTGCGACGCACCGGCTGAACCGTTGATATTTACGCACACCTCTCAACAAAATATTTTACTTTTCACTGCATTTGTATTGAGTAATTTAGTCTTACATTTGCAAATAATGCTTGTGTACATCAAGTAAGTACTCTTTTGAATGTAGGACTTTGACTAACACCGCTTTACTGGGGTATTGGAATACCTTATTACTTTACTAATTTTGCAATTTTCAGCAGTAAAAAGTTAATATTTTGTCTAAATTAAATTTATTAATAATTTAATAAATTTGATAACATGATTATTTTTCATATACAATTAACGCCTTTTAAAACGCATTTTGCCAATTGCTGTGGACTGACAATGACATCACGTGTTGAGGGCTCACATAACAACCAATCACGTCTCAACTTGTAAACGTTAGATAAGCCGTGATTGGTTGTTACGTGAGCCCTCCACACGTGATGTTATTTTCAGTCGCAAGTGGCAAAATGCCTTTAACTCTTTTACTGCCAAAGACGTTAAATGACGTTCTGCAAAAACCTACGGAGGAGCGCCAAAGACGTTAAAAGACGTCCTCCCATTTTTTTTTTTTTTTTTTTGAAACGGGTGCTGGGAAGGCAAGCAGCTCTACACTTACAAGACAAAAGGCATCGACCAACGCTAAAAGAGTACATTGATGACGATGATGATGAAGGTGAATCCGAGCTTGACGGCGAAATTGGAACCGCTGATGCGGCGGCTATGACGGTGTCATAACGCGGAGCGCAACCGAGCACGCACAGGCGGACGTTCGATCGGACGACGGAGAGTGCCCCGAGTCCAATGCATATTCATCGGAGGAAGTGTGTACAGTCTGCTACTTGCTTTTTATTCCCCGGAAAAAAAGGCCGTCAAGAAAGTGTAACGTTTGCACGCAAAACGGACCAATGCGAAAGTGAAAGTAAACTGTGTGCGAGTCCTGGCGTCTCCTTGTACGCAGGAGAGCGTTACAAAAAGAAAAACTGTATTTGAAACATCCACATAATTGTAAGTAGTACCACAGTTGCACACATTTGTAAATAGTTTGCGAAATTGTTTTGTCAAATTGTTACACTGTTGAATGGAAATAAACGCATTTTGCAATCAAAAAACACTTTTTCATTGTTGGTGAAAGCGTTTTACAGAAGTAAAGCACTATTTAGGTGTTTGTGGCATCATTCATGGACAAAAAGAAGTGTACAATTCACTAGAATGCATGAAATAACATCGTTTCACAAAAAGCTCTTTTTCTCCGTTTTTTGTTTCAAAACAGAGAATTTCGGACCATTTTCTATTGTTGATTACTGAAGAACGGAATAAGGTAGAAACAAACTTTTTTTTCTGATGAAAGATGGGAGTCCAATCTTTCATTTGGTCGGATGTGTGTTTCCATAGTCCAAACACAACATTTTCTGTGGACCTTGAAAGATCACTCAAAATGCTTAAATCGGCTGGCACTGGCGACAACCCGTTTTTGAAAACGTCTGGCAGTCAAAGAGTTAATGGTGATAATTGTACATAAAATTAATTGAAGTTATCAAATTCATTCTAAACAAAATATGAACTTTTTACTGCTGGAAATTGGAAAATTAGTAAAGTGTTAAATGACTGAAATTACAATAAAATAAAAATAATTGTTATTAGGCCCATGGAGAAACGTGCTAATGAAAGGGATGCACGTCAGACTGCTTATTGCACACAAAGCACCTCTCCAGGATGCATTTCCCTTAAAAGTCTTGAATGTAGCTGTGGTAGTTGAAGAGACAATTATCATTCATGACCTCAAAGATGTGCCCACGGGCTTTGCCATGTTGATCCTCGAGTGCCCCCACAAAATGACATACTCCTTCGAATTCTTTCAGAGGGTCATCATGAGCATTAAACCGGGACCAGTGTTCTGCAAAAATCTTGAAAAAGTTTGGGAAGCAGTAGATTTGCTCTTGCTTACATTTAGATTTTATGTATGTATTCATATTTTATAACAATCTACGAGCATGCAATCTTATGGTCATATCAAGGATTTCAATTGCTTGTGTCACTCCAAAGTTGTCACTTTGGAGAGCTCACAGATTAAGTGATTTGTTATAGAATCATGTTGTGTGGCATCAACAATGACAGTATCAGAAAAGCTCTGCTATGTGATAGTGACTTAACCCTGACTAAAGCCATTTAAAACGGCCATATCTATGAAGTGACTGAGAAGATCACGAAGCCTGAGCAAAGCAATCAACGACAATGAGACAACGTTACAGTTGAGCTCCACTAGAAGGCAGTACAGGTTAAGAAATAAATAAGCAAGCAAACACGATCCTAAACCCACCATCACAAACTGCAATAATTACAGAGGCAGCGAACCAGCGCAAAGAGATACATTTTTAGCGTTTGTCAAGCAGTGACACAAGTGTAAAAAGATGAATAAATACAAAATGTACTGCAAGTCAAAGCCAGCAAATCACAACACAGAAATAAAAGTTTCACCAAGAAAAGCTTCACCAGTGCATCAACTTGAAGTTGAGCAGTCAGAATACGCTGCTACTGATGATACCAACTATGTGGATAGAGTATTTGTGGACACTGTCGATGCTCAAACAGAAGATAGAGATGAAGGTTTTTTTCTCTGCATGTACATGGAAGCTGTTGAAATGAAAATTGACACAGTAGCAAAATGTAATGTGATGGCAAAGGACAATTTTCAACAACTTTCTTAGGGAGACATCCTTCCATATGACCTCGCGCTGCAAGCTGAATTTTTGTGGGTTTTATGAGTTTACGAACTCCTAAGAATCCACCTTGTACCGAGCAGTGTTGGGCAGTAACTAGTTACCAGTAACGCATCACTGTAACTTAGTTACTTTTTACAATAACTAATACTCTAATAAATTACTTTTTAAATACAGTAATTTAGTTACAGTTATAGTATGGCACGTTATTCAGTTACTTATTTAATTTAATATTTTAATTGTGCGACACTCTTGAGGATAAGTGGTTCAGAATCAAATAATGAATGGATGGCTGCTGTGTACTGTACTACTTCCTGTTTACAATGGATTGCCACTGTCGTACTAACAAAGAAGACGCATTGTGGTTGTGTATCAGATTTGGCAGTCATGGAGAGTCAAGGCGAGCACAAGACGAGTTTTTCGACGTGGAAATAAGCTCCTTACTTTAGTTTAGCATAAGGGAACATTATTGTTTATTGTTACTAAGTCTGATTGGTGAAACAGGCATCTCCAGCAAAAAATTAAAATAAAGTAATGAATGAATGGGGGGGGGGGGGGGTGATTCGGAGTAAAAGTAGCGTTTCTTCTTCACACTCAAGTAAAAGTAAAAACTAATCTTAGAAGTAAATTTTTCTCAAAAAGTTACTCAAGTAAATGTAACGGAGTAAATGTAACTCATTACTGCCCACCTTTGGCGGTGCCAGATGTATTCTCCGGAGTTTGTGAACACACAAATTACGCAAGAATTCAGCTTGCTGGCAAGGTTATATCCAGGTAGCTTCCCTTTTTCTTTGTCACCTCAAACAAAATGTTTCTGTTGTTTTGCAGCTTCTGCCAGGAAATAAGTAATCGTGCATTGACATTCAAATTGACTTCCATCTTTGTAACGAATGGGGAAAGTGGGAAGTGACATATGCCATAAAGCAGTCAGCACATTTGTAGGTTTTTGTGTGGCAGTGTTCCTACTATCCTCCTCAAAATTGTTTAGTCCCAGGAAAAATGATACCGACCCCATCACGCCATGGAAGAGTTATGAAAATATTTTATAAAGGTTAAAAAGTTCCTAAGTGCTACATTAAAAGACAAAAAACAAGCTCAAAATAAACTATTTAAGCACAAAATGTACTAACCCATGGTAGAAAAACTATTGTAGAAGTCCCAGAAATAATGTCCAAGAAGAATATCGATGTTAACGACAGCCACACGTGGCTATTGTTTACAAGTAGCGCTCTATATACGCGGTTGTTATCGCGTGAACTCAATTCTCCAGCATGGACCCCCGTGATCCTGTGGTCTGGCGTGTGCAGATTTCCGGACACGGATAGCTCATGCAACACACTTGGTGTGAATTGCAGTCTGTACGGACACTGTCCGGAAACCACTCTGCGTCCACACCGCACAGTGTGAACTAGGCGTAAGTACATCTTTTTCTGCAAATTAATCAAGCATACATACCTGATGCATCAATCATTGAAAATCAGGTTTGATAGTTCCCCACTCTTACGTTGAATCTTAGTACAAACAAATGCTGTGGGAACACATACCCACAGGTAAGATAATGCCACGCGAAGGCACATATTCCTCCTTATCTGTGAAAAACGAGTTATATTTATAGAATTCAATTGTAACTTTCTTTTGATCTCACGTGTGTACACCATGGATGCATGGTACCACACTGCCCCTAAGAGGCCAAAACGCGCATGAAAAGTTCTTACTGTTTTTTTCAGTTGCGATTATTTGAGTATATCCCCATTTCACGTTCTTACTGTTTTACTTAGTCATTGTACTTTCAAGTTCGGTTAGCTTTTTTTTTATGTGCGTGAGAATGTACATGTGCGGGTGTGTGTGTGCATATGTGCGTGCGTGTGAGTGTGTGCTCATTAATTCACCTAAAACCTATTAAAAATCCCATACTATTCACCTAAACCGAATACTTCAGAATCCAGCTAGAGTCGTGAAGTTTTCAGGAGACCCGAGGAAGGATCAAAGAAAAGAAAGAAAAGTTCAATCTAGCTCCCCAGGTGCATAAAAAAAAAAGGGGGGGGGGGGCGTGGTGGCGCGGCAGAGATAGAGATGGGGGACCGCAGCACTACCTAATACTGCGGTCTGCCCCAACCGATGGCTAGTTGTGGGGTGCATTAAAATTGGAGGGGAGTTGTAGGGCGAAGACGGTGTCTCCGCCCTACCCCATCCTCCAAAGTGTGTGTTATGTGTCTATTAACAAAGTGTATTGATATTTCAAGGATTCAAAGAATGTCTTTACTCAAAATTCAAGGATTAAAACAGCCAAAGGACTTTTTTTTGTCTTAACACTAGAGGCGATTACAATTCTTAATAGTAAATAATAGCATGACTTCAATAATTAAATCACTATTAATCACACATTTTATATCTCAATTTACAAGCAAATGTACAAAAACTTTTTTCCCTCAAATTTTTAAACACTTGTTAACATAAAAGTCGGAAGAAATATTAACCTACTAGAAATATGGTTGTATTTTTAGTTGTCGATACAATAATTTCATAACAATTCATAAAATTGTTTTAAAATTTAAAATATGTACTGTACTGTAAAAAAACAAACACACACACAAAAAAAAGTGATTTGTGTTGGTCATTTTTCTGTCACTACATGGCATAATGGCGTTTGTAAGACAATGGTGAAAGGTCAGTGCATTTTTCTTTTCATATTTAGAGCTAACTAATTTTTTAAACATGAATTAACTTGTGAAATTCTGCACATTTTGAAACTGTAAAATACAACTTGAACCCAGTCCCCACAAATATATGCATTGTTATTTAATTTATCACTGCTAAATTGTATTTCCATGACTCCTTTGCACTTCATTGAATGCTTTTATTTTGTTAAGTTTAATATGGATGCACATTGTAAAATGACGCAACTTAACTTCAAACGAACCATAAAAGACCAATGTGTTCTTTTCATATTAAGAGCTGACTAATATGAAACTAAATATCAAATAAAACAAATTTAAATTGTAAAAAAAAATACAAAAAAACCTTGACCCCACTCCCCACAAATTGTTAAGCTTATATATATATATATATATATATATATATATATATATATATATATAAGCTCAGGCCAAATCTTGTCCTGGTCCCCTTGATAGGATGCAATAGGGCAAGCAACCCAGGCAATTGCTTATGGCCCGAAGCTGAAGTGGGCACAGAGAAAGGATTTAAATATGTTATGATCGTATAACTGAAAAAGCACTACAATTGCAATGCTTTAGATGCTCCTTTATAAATGTCAGATATCCCCTTCATAGGCCTCTTAGTAGCTGTTGCTGGCTAATGGATAGTAGGAATCTGAGAGGCATCGGACATTAATCCATAACAAGGACTGCAAACCCCTGTAGACACTGCTATGACACGTCGGGACTCAGGAAGCTCCTTAATGGAACCCCCTACGAGCAGGCTTGTAGTCAAACACACTGACAACAAAATAAAAATTAAATATATCTTTGCTTATCCATCTTCCTGGTGTTTTTCGGGTGGTGGTGGAGGGGAGGGCCATTATCCCTCTTGCCTGAGGGGCCCCAGTGGGTCTAGAAATGCCCCTGCCTGAGTCAGTGGGTCACCCACCCTCTATCCATCAATAGCCAGCTTGCGGGAACAAAGGAGCATCATAGCATGGAATAGGCACATGCTTTTTGGGCCGCCTGGACCCTACAGGCATTTGATTTGGGACAGCCATGATTCTTGTTTACACTATGGAAAATATTGGCACTGCCTGAGCTCAGGCCTTGCGCCATTGATTGCTGCTTAAGCTGCATGGCTGAACTCTGACCAAAGCTGTTCCATTGTATTGACAGGACTGGCGTGATTAATTCAAAAGAAAATAGTTTTTCGTATGGCTGGCTGCATTTCGCTCTGATGAGGAGAGTGGCAGTAGCAGTGGCACAGGAGAGAGAGGGAGGGAGGGAGGGAGAAGTATACACAGACACCACAAAGACTGCATGTTGAGGGGGTATATGAAAAACATGAAGCCACAATACACTGCTGAGTTTTGACATATCCCTGCTCCGGGGCTGTTGAATTTACAAGCCATTGCTACTGCCGGCCTCAAATGTATTTGGTGCATTATGTTCCACGTCTTTCTCGATTAGTGGAGTAGTGACTGACATCTATTGAATAAAGCAGTATTCAGACCAGCTGATAGCGCCTGTGTGACATGCTTGATTTGAGAGGAGGCCAGGTTGTTGTGATCTATTCAGCAGTCCTTATACTCCTCCTTATTTTTTGTGTGTTTTCGCTTGTGTTCATATGTGCAATGATCAGTGGGCAATGCTGGAGCCTCCGAGCTCTCACAGCAGGTGTCGTGCTCTTCATGAAGATACAGCTGGACTCGTTCCACGTTGTTAAGTGCAACATTATTATTTCCGCGGGAATTTTTCTAGTTATTATCATTATTCCTTACTGCCACTATAAAAAGTTATACAAACCCAATTCCCAAAAAGTCGGGACACTATGCAAATTGTGAATAAAAAACTGAAAGCAATTATGTGGAAGTGCCAAATTTTAATATTTTATTTAGAATAGAACATTGAGAACAGGTCAAAAGTTTAAACTGAAAAAAATTATAATTTTAAGGGAAAACTATGTTGATTTTAAAACAAACAAAATAATAATAATAATAATAATAATAATAATAATAATAATAATAATAAACATTAGTAGGAAATCCTGGATTGCTATCAACATTTTTTGGGTGCTTTCATGGCTACCTGTAGGGCTGCTCGATTATGGAAAAAATAATAATCATGATTATTTTGGCAATAATTGAAATCACGATTATTCAAACAATGATTTATTTTTTGGTACAAAACAAGATAATGTTTAAGCATTTAAAAATATTAAGACCAATTTTAAAAAAATACTTTGCAAGTTCCTGAAACGAAATGTATTAAATAAGTTAAAAATTTATAAAAATATATATTTATATTTTTTTTTTATGTATGTATGTATGTATGTATGTATTTATTTATTTTGGCCAAAACTGAGTTGGATTGGAGCTTTTGCATTGTGCGGTAAGATGATCATCTATTTTTTGCAACAAAACAAGCAAATGTTTACATATTTTAAAAATATTAAGACCAATTAAAAAAAATAAAAACACTATAATTATGCAAGTTCCTTTTGGATGAAACAAAATGTATTAAATTAGTTTAAAATTTAAAATAGGTGCAAATGTATAAATTTAAACAATTAAAAAATTAGTAATAATAATCTTTTTTACGATTGAAAATGCTGATTTTGTGTGTAGTTTAATAATTGAAATTGTAATTGAATTTTGATTAATTGCACAGCTCTAGCTACAATGCTAAATGTATACAGTGTTATGGAAACTTCAGCAGTTTTTACATAAACAAACACGCTAAATGAATAAATGTGAACTTTTAACGAGCATCATCAGTGCATTGTAACCTCTGACACAATTTTCAGCAAATATCAACCTAGTAACAGACCACTGATGGTCCTGACACACAAAATTGTCCTGATTAGCCTCGAGTCTAAATAGCTTGTGCATGGGATGATGGAGGTTAATCAGCAAATGCAGTTCTGTCCACTTGTTTATACACTTGGAAGGGAAGGTCAATTTATTGACCTAACTTGGAAGGGAAGGTCAATTTATTGACCTATCCCGATATGCATGCATGCATGACAAAATGCTGACAAATAAACCGAGGCCTTGATGTTCCATTAAATGATCGATTCTACCCGTTTAGAGTGGGGGCTGTTCAGGGACCGCGTTAAGGTCCATGTTTGTTAGTTCATTGATGGAGTGATTAATAAATCAATAAAGGCTAGAGAAAGGTTCAGTAAATCAAATAATTCCAGAGAGACTTGTGACTTATCTTAGTAACGAGAGAGTCTCTCTTCCTACTCTATTTTGTAGATGCTGCTATTTATGCCGATAGGCCTGCTGTATATAGTCAGAATTATAGTCATTATTGATATTATTATCACTGTAACCGTAAAAAACAAAACACCTAGTCACTATTCACATTTTTTTTTGTTTCTGAATAAAACATTTTCTGTCTGGTACTATGTCAACACAAGTTGACATAGTACCATCACAAGGAAATGGAAAATGTAAATATTGTATAGAAGTACAATTGTGAATTTTCCAAATCACAGCCTTACTGTCTTGTAGTGAGCTGTGTGGGTGCAATTATGAACAATGACTGGTCATTGCCCCCTCCATGTACCTGCCCCATCACTTACAACAAAAGTGATATTAATAGAGGTGTGTATGTTGACATGTTGGTGTGCCATATTGTTATAGTGAAGATATTTTCTGATGAGCTAAAGGGAAATTTAAAAAAACGAATTAATAGAGAAAATGAGGAAAATAATATATACAGTAATATAGTATAATCAATAGTGGCCAGAAGGAGGCAGTAGAACCCCATGACTCCAATTAAAGTAGTTCCTACAAGAATCTATGCTGAGCATCCGTGTTCATGGCGTCTCAGGTTATGTTTTAGTGCATTTCCAGTGCATTATTCTTTGAGTTTTATGTCTTTCAATAAGAATGGGATTATAACACTAACATGCACATTAATCTAATACATATACAGGTTGTTCGTTTTTGTACATGCATCCTGCTTGTTTCCTGCACAACCTATACAGCACATACTACATAGGGAGAATGCTGTAGGTTAAGCTTTTTTTTTTTTTTTTTTAGGATTATGAAAGGACCGTAGTATTTTGGGGTCAAACATATGTAAGGTTCAGAAATAAGTAAGATTTAAGTTTATATATATATATATATATATATATATATATATATATATATAATCTAGAATTATTATTTACACATTTATATTACAGTGGTACCTCGAAGTTTGAACACAATTCGCTCCTGTGAAGTGTTCAAAGTCCGAATTGTTCAACCTCCCAAAAAATGTTTCCTATAGAAAATAATGTAAATGCAATTGATCTGTTCCCAAGCTCCAAAAACTGAAAATTATATTTATGTAAAAAACATGAACAATATTTTAAACAATACGAAAACTCACCAAACTTTGCACACTCCTCGGGCTTGGCGAAAAATTTTATATTATGAAGTTGCTATAACAACATTATAACATATAGCGCCCCCTAGTGTGCTAAAATATGCACCAATCCCGCACGTTTGACCGAGGGCTACGAAAATTGGCAGACACGTGAAGCGCCCTGAGACACATAAAAAAGTCAGTGGAAGCCATATCCTAAAATGTACAGAAAGTGAGCTTTGAATTTTTGAATGTCCAATTTTGGCCCATTTTTGCACATTCACTGTGGTCATTCTTTTTGCCCATTTGCCAACAGTTTTCATCAGATTTACTTCTAACTTGGCATGTATCATCTCAAGACCTGCGACAACAACTGGAGAAAAATTCTTGACTTTTTGAAATACTATATGATGGTGGCGGCACCTCAAATTTTGCCTTTAATATTTCCTTCATCAAAAAAGAGGAAATGCTTAATAACTCTGCTGTACAAGCTCCAAAAAAATAAACTTCTCATGCATATTTTTGCCCCTCTCTCTTTTTTTTTGTATGTGCGTGAGTCAGGGCCCTCTATGATTTGGTGCCCTAGGCGAAAGTGTAGATTGTAGCCCCCCCCCCCCCCCCCCCCATACAACTACAAGTAATACAAAGAAATAGCATAAGTACAGTGCAATACAACTTTTTAGTGCAATTTGTGCTGCCACTATTAACTACAAAATGTTTTCAAACTATGTACAATATATTTGTGTAAGATACATACAAAAAGTAATAAAAATAATGAGTTCAATGACGAATGCCCATTTTGTTAACAATTGACAAGAAACTTCGAAAAATTGACGAAAATGAACCCTATTTTGATGTTTATTTTCATAAACAATTCTGATTGACTTACATACATGCCTCTTCCCTGGGTCCGTTTTTCCTCCTCCTCCTTTCGCCGCTTTCTTAATGCAGTACCTGAGGGCTTGGACCTTTTCATTGTAAAGGTTTTGGATGTATAGACAACAACATAAGCGAGCCATCCATCTATCAATAGCGCTAACACTCTGAGATGATGCGCGACCCCTCCCCCTACCTTTCACTGTAAACAGCAGCAGCAGGTCAGATTCAGGGTGCCAGGTCATGATCTCATATTTATTTGGACTAGAAGTCATAAAAAAATAATTATTATATAAAAAAATGCGGTTTAATATAAAATACATAAACAATGTAATGTATAATGTAAAATAAATAAAATACATATGCTTTATAACATTTTGTAGCATCCCCGGTTGAAATAAAGGTGGTCTCTCCAACTGATGGTTCACAACTTTTATTAAACCTTCCTTTGTGTGAACACACTGTAAGAGCTACAATACAAATAAATAAAAATTGCCATTAATAACTCAAATGGTATGTTTTGTGTATCCCTTTACCGTATTTAAGCCATATACTAGGGTGACCATAGTCCCATTTCCAAAAAATGAGGACACTTGCCCCGGCCTTGAAATTCTGGTACCAGTCGCAGTTACACAATGCACTTCACTTCCTATTACTCACACATTGCCAACCGGACATTTTCATGAATTTAAATAAAACCCCGGATGCCCCAACAGGACGTTAGAAAATGGGCCGTCCTCCCAAAAGAAGACATATTTGGTCACCCTACCATATACTATAAATTAATTGCCTTAAATTATTACCTTTTATAGCCTTGACAATCTCTCGAGTACAATTTATATTGTAGATAAACATTTTAACCTTGTCTATTGCCTTTATAAATACCTTCAAACAAAAATAAACCATACAGAAATATATACATATATATATACATATACAGATTCTTAGTCAATAAAAAATAATTTTGAGCAGTAGCATTGCTAATTATTTACCAAGGAGCGTTAGCACACTCCAGTGGAAGAAAACGGTAATGTTTTACCATGCAATAAATTATACAATGAACATGAAATATAGCAACATTAGTTAAACAATGAAACATTGCTCTAGTACGAACTTCGTTCCCTTCTCGGCCAGGTGCTAAAGAATCGTTCACTGAATTAGTTGTAAAAAGTGGCGCGCACACGTCTTCTGTGCACTTGGAGGCCGGTAATACAAATTATTTTTTATTTTTTTCACTCACACAAACATGCACACAGACAAACATGGTCTCCTAGGCGGGGAAGCGAACCCACGTCAACCTGCATCGAGGGCAAGTTCCACTCCGCCACCTGGAGCCCAGACGGCATAGCAAGCAGTATGTCGGTTATTTATGTCAGTTCCTACCAGTTTATGATACCTTTTCCTGTATCCTTCAAAATTAAAGTATCAACTATATTATAATAGAACAATAAAACAACACAATTCTGCAATACAAAAATGCAAAAACAAAAATATTAGCAGGGTCAGTTACATATCTTATTTTAGAAAACCTGAGGGGGAAAATATTTATCTTTTTTTTGCCCTGCAATTTGGTGCCCCCTCCACTAGTTGGCGCCCTAGGTGGCCGCCTAGTTCACTTGTGTGTGTGCGTGTGAGTGTGTGCTCATTAATTTACCTAAAACCTATTAAAAATCCCATACCGTTCACCTAAACTGATTACTCCAGAATCCCGCTAGAGTCGTGAAGTTGTCAGGAGACCCGAAGAAGGATCAAAGAAAAGAAAGAAAAGTGAAATCCAGCACCGACCAGACATCACCTACTACTCACTGGGTTACCAACCAGAATCTTTCACCATCCCCAGAAACATCTAAATTCCAACAAATTAGGGAGACCTTAAGAGACCAAAGGAAAGACTGAGGAAAGAAAGGAAGGATAGATGAAGCAAAGTAACATCCACAGACATCAGCCTCCACCGTTTCAACAACCAGAAGAAGAAGCAGATTGTGTTTGAATTTCGGTATATGCTGATGTGGTGGAAACCTCCATCTGAAAGCGGAGCCGTCGACCCCGGCCAGGACAGAGCAAGCACAGCCCCCCAGGCCGCGGCAGCGCCAAGGCACAACCTCCAGGCCCCGCAGGGGCCACCAGCCGGAGAGCAAACCCAGAAGCCTAACACATCAGAACGAGGCAATCATTTATCCACTGGGTGTCAGTATTATATGATTCTCCTAAAGCTATAGTTACTACTAATGGGATTATATCTCAGAGTTTTACTCTACAGAGAGGCACAAGACAGGGATGCCCACTGTCCCCTTTATTATTTGCAATATTTATTGAGCCACTTGCATTAGCCATACGCCAGAAAAGAAGGATTCAAGGAATTCACTCTGGGGTAACAGAACATAAAATTTATCTATATGCCGATGATATTTTACTTCATTTAGAAAAGCCTGCTATTTCGTTAGGGGAAGTATTTAACTTAATAACTAAATTCTCACAGTTATCAGATTATTCTATCAACTGGACAAAATCAACACTTCTACCTATTACAGAAAATTCATGGAACCCTGCAAGCCAGGACCCACACTACTCATTTCCTCATTTCCTGTAGGTAATTTAAAATACTTAGGCATAAAAATCTCACCTAAATTAACTGATTTAATTCATTTAAACTTATCTCCACTTCTGGATAACATTTATAGTGACTTGCGCTGGAATAATCTTCCTATTTCTCTAATAGGACGAATAGCCACCATTAAAATGAAAGTTTTACCCAAAATAGACTATTTTTTCTCAATGATTCCATTTAAACCTACGGCTAACTGGTTCCAGTTGTTGGACTCAGCCATTACAAAATTTTACTGGAATAAAAAAAAAGCAAAGATTAGTCTATCTACTCTTCAGAAAAGTAAATCCAAATGTGGTCTAGAGGCACCAAACTTTATGTACTACTATATAGCTAACCAGCTACAATATATCATTCTATGGGCACAACCCAACAGAGATACTAAGTGTTGGCTGGAACTAGAACAGAAGGATTGTAATAACCTCAGTCTTCTAGATTTACTCTTTATTACAACATCGATTAAGCGACATAATTGTTTTAAAAACCCAATGATTTCCGCCACCAATTTAAATTACAAAAGCCCAAGTGGAGCCTTGTGGGCTCTCTCCCCTATGGCATAACCCCGACTTTCAACTTAACAAGCAATCGTTTTATTTAGGTGTGTGGGAGCAGAAAGGAATTACACATCTCCACCATCTCTTCTCAGATAATATGTTTATATCATATACATCTCCTTGCTCCAAAAATATAAAATAAAAACCTGAAATTTTTTACATTATCGACAAGTTAAAAATATGATAAAGAAACAAATTCCAACACTTCGGGGTACGCTCCAACCGCCTGTTTTAGCTAAAGATATTACTAAGCTTTCTCCGACAACAACAAAAAAACTTTCAAAAATATATAAGTTACTTTCATATACTGATAAAATGTCTTTACCCATCTCAAAATGGGAGACAGACTTGTCTATAGCTCCGGAATCTGACTTTTGGATTCAAGTTTGTGAAAACGCATTTAAAATGACAAAACACACAAATTTACAACTTATCCAATACAAAATTATTCATAGAACATACATTACTCAATATATGATGAAGAAAATGGGACTCTCAGACTCCGACATTTGTCTCCAGTGTTTACAAAACACTACAGACACTTATTTTCATGCTTTATGGTTATGTGCTCCGGTTATGTATTTCTGGACTAAAGTCTTAGAAAAACTTTCCGCTATCTTGGACTGTAGGATACCTTTATCTCCAAACTTGTGTTTGCTAGGCGACCTAACAACAACTGACTTACCACATAAACAATGGGCCGGTGGGTTTCCTGGCGGGCCTGCAGTGCCCCGTCCTGCTGCGTTGGGTTGGGGGCGCGGGCCGCGTTGGGGTGGGGGGGCGCTCCTGCTCCTGGGTTTGCTCTCCGGCCGGTGGCCCCTGCGGGGCCTGGGGTCGTCCTTTGGCGCTGCCGCGGCCTGGGGGGCCTTGAGGTGTTGCCCTTGCCCTGTTCTGTCGGGGGTCGACGGCTCCCCTCTTTGGTGGAGATTTTCATGCACGCCAGATCCACCACACCAGCATCTCTCGAAACTCAGACACAATCTTCCTCAGGTCATTGAATCGGTGGAGGCTGGTGTCTGTGGATCTCACTCCGCTTCGTCTGTCCTTCCTTCCTTTCCTCAGTCTCTCCTTTGGTCTCTTAAGGTCTCCCTTATTTGTTGAAATTTAGATGTCTCTGGGGTTGGTGAAGGACTCTGGTTGGTGGCCTGGTGGGTGGTGTCTGGTCGGTGCTGGATTTCACTTTCCTTTCTTTGGTCCTTTCTCGAGTTTCCTGACGGCCTCACGACTCTGACTGGAAGTGTTCGGTTTAGGGAAACGGTATGGGATATATGTATTTTTTTTTTTATAGGTTTTAGGTGAACTAATGAATGCACGCACGCACGGACATACACATATTCACCCACATACAAAAAGAGATAAAAATACAAAAAATATATATATATATAAAAAAAAAAAAAAAAAGGAGAGCAATGATGATGACATGTCAAATCAGTAAAATTACCGAATGAAATACTGAGCTCTCCAGAAAAAAAAAGAAAAAAAAGAACGGGGAACAGCGGGCCCACCGTGCACCCACCGGGCCACAACCCCCGCTCCCCCCACGACCCCCCCTCCCCCTGCCCACATCTACCACCCACCACAACCCAGCCCCAGCCACCCCCAGGCTCCCAAACCCCCAGACACCCCCATCCCCAGCAATGTATATATATATATATATATATATATATATACACACACACTTTTAAAACAATGCCAATAGGGGAAACTAATTGCCAAAAAATAAAATAAGTTACTTCCTCCTCCGTAACTTCAATGTAGGAAGAAGTTGAGGGTCGCGGAGAAGAAGATGAGGGTTGATGAGTATCTTCCTTGGAGGATTTACTAGAAACTGGCCGAAAGAAGCGATCTAACTACGATTGCACAGTTTTCTTCTTTTTTCATCATAAATGATGCGGTAGCACTGTATGGCATCATTCAATTGATTTGCAACCTTTGTGCAACGTTCAATATTTGGGTCTTGCTGCTCGAAGAGTGCGATGGCTTTATCTATGAGCGACAGGCGTTTCTTCTTCTTCCTCCTTCTCGACACGTTGCTGAGCCTCCAATGCTGGGTGAGCTCTCACAGCGCCAAGCGTCGGTATTAGCGGCGGAAAGAAGCACTACAGTACTCGGAAAAAGGTGCGCAATAAAAAATCTAATTTACAGCATCTCTTTCCGAACATTTTTTGATATGCGCGCATGCGCACAGACATGTTCGTATGTACCGTTGTTCGTAACTCGAATGTTCGTAAGTAGGGGAGCGTCTGTAATGTCACTCACGAATGACTTCCAGGCGAGTGAGGTGGACTCTGCTAAAATGCTAAGCTAAGGTCCAAAAGGAAGACACGTCCATCACGCGGTAACATGCTTCCCGCGGTACCTCCATAATAAAAGTCACCACACATTTCAGCTGTCAAGACACTTTTATTGTGACGACAACGACAGTGCCTCTAACTGTGTGCAAATGACTTTTTCCAGAGCCAGTCACCGCTCAACGTCTTGTAAGCTTTTTTTCGATCCTTGAAATTAATAAATTAATTGTAATGCAACGCATTTCACATACAATAACGATAACAGCGTTTCAGGTATGGGGAGAATAATTAGTTAGATTAGTCAGTTACCTAATATCGTTAGTTTAAACGCCATTATTCTCAACACTGCATACAGTACATGATGTTCACATGCTTGCTGCAAATAAATTGTGTCTCATTTGTACAGAATTTTCCATTCACAAATCACTGTTTTTATTTTAATTAAAAAAAAAAAGAGATGAATAAATGGCATGGTCTTCAAGGTCAAAATGGAGCCGTTTGAGTGAAATGTCAAGTGAGTGACTATGATTATTAATCTTTCACACTGCTTTTGCTTGGAACCCATGCTGTGTTCTTTATTCTAAACAATAATGAGAAGGCTGTTGCTACCCAACCACAGTGACTGCTAAAGTTAATATATTCTCTAAATATGAAAATGTAGTGGTAATAGAAAACAGGGTCTGCAGTGCAGAGCATTTGAGCATCTGTAGAGAAGTGAGGCTGCCAGGTTTACAGTAGACTGGTGAAGAGGATTAACCTTGCTCTGCAAGCTGAATTCTCGCGGTATTTGTGAGTTCACAAACTCCGAATACATCTTGTACCGAATCGAGCCCATTCATTTCCACCGATCCGAACCACCAGTGGTTTGGACCAATCACAGAGCAACATTGTGTTTGGGGCGTGATATGCAGCTGTGACGAAACCAGGAAGCCAATGTTCTTGTAGAAGGCGCATCGTGCATTTTTAGCTGGTAAAGATGTTTGTGCCCCCCCCCCCCCCCCGCCCCCCTACGACAAAAACGGGTGCGCCCCCTGCCCCCGCCCGGTTGGTCGCTCCTCTTAACTCACTGAACTAGTTTTGCACAATACACTTTGTTTATAGTCATATAGGGCACATAACACACCTTTTTTAGGGTGGAGACACCGTCTTCGTCCTACAACTCTCCTCCGATTTTAATGCACCACACAACTGGGGGCGGGGGGGTGCCATCGGTTGGGTCAGACCGCAGTATAGAGCAGTGCTGTGATCCCCTGTCCGTGTCCCAAGAGTAGGGTTCGCCAGTCGGCGAGCTGGCGAACTCAGTAACAGGGTTAGCTTTCACTAAAACGCTGGAGTGACGACCGGGGCTTTTCCCCGTTGGGCCTGGGTTTCGGGGGTTGCCGCCCGTCCCCCGGTGTCCCCATCTCCCCTTCTGCCCCCAGTGTTCCGTCCCTCCACGCGGCGGGAGGTGGGGTGAGTGCGGGTGCCCTCTCCGCTCCGCTGTCCAGCCCCTCTTCGGCACCAATGCCTGAGTGCGGGGGGTCCCCGGGATCTGGGGGTCGGGGACTGGGGGGCTGGCGGTTGGTGGGGGGCGACTTGGTTGTGGGTGGAGGGGGTATGGTGTCTGGGGGCGGCTTGGGCTGGGTTGGGGTGGATGGCAGGGGCTGTGGATCGGTGGGGTGCCTGGCGGGCCTGCAGTGCCCCGTCCTGCTGCGTTGGGTTGGGGGCGTGGGCCGTGTTGGGGTGGGGGGTGCTCCTCCTCCCGGGTTTGCTCCCCGGCCGGTGGCCCCTGCGGGGCCCGGGGGTTGTCCCTTGGCGCTGCCGTGGCATGGGGGGCCCTGAGGTGTTGCGCTTGCTCTGTCCTGGCAGGGGTCGACGGCTCCCCTCTTTGGTGGAGATTTTCATGCATGCCAGATCCACCACACCAGCATCTATCAAAACTCAGACACAATCTGCTTCTTCCTCTGGTCGTTGAATCGGTGGAAGCTGGTGTCTGTGGATCTCACTCTGCTTCGTCTGTCCTTCCTTCCTTTCCTCAGTCTCTCCTTTGGTCTCTTGAGGTCTCCCTGATTTGTTGGAATTTGGATGTTTCTGGGGTTGGTGAAGGACTCTGGTTGGTGGCCCGGTGGGTGGTGTCTGGTCGGTGCTGGATTTCACTCTCCTTTCTTTGGTCCTTCCTCGGGTCTCCTGACGGCCTCACGGCTCTGGCTGGGTTCTGAAGTGTTCGGTTTAGGTGAACGGTATGGGATTTTTTAATAGGTTTTAGGTGAACTAATGAATACACACTCACACGAACGCACACATGCACATACACAATATAATAAAAAATATATATTAACAATGAACTGAGCTCTCCAGAAAAAAAACAAAAAAAAACTAAGACAACATTTGTATCCGTGGCCGTGATTGGTCAAAACAAACGTGTACAAGATGCCGCATCGTCCAATCAGCTCAAAGTATTGTACAAAATATCACACCTTTCCCAAGCTAATCCTAGATTGATATAGTGGAGAACTCCCTCGAGTGAATCACAGTATCAATCTGGCTATTGCTATGTTACAAGAGGATGACAGGTTCAAGAAAAGGATGTGTGTGCATAGCAAACAGCTCCGAAAGCGAAAAGGCGGCTATGGGTGCTTATTCCCATTAACACAGTAGATGCACTTGGAACCTACTTTTACTGGACATCATGTTACCAATATTCAGATGTAGCGATTTCATCATTGTTTGTAATGGCAGACGTCTACTACTGCAGTTGTAAGACCAGCAACAAGTCTTCTGTTAGATTATGCATTTTGTGCATGCAAACAGTACGTGTGTGTGTGTGTGTGTGTGTGTGTGCGTGTATATATCTATATATCTATCTCTCTCTCTCTCTCTCTCTCTCTATATATATATATATATATATATATATATATATACAGTATATATATATATATATATATATACGTCCACAATACCACAAACAATGTGTAGTGTACCTCTGAGGGAGATCAGTTGATACCAACTGTGACCCTTGTTGAAGTTTTGTCATCTGGCCCCATGCCATACGGGGCGTAGTGTGTGTGTGTGTGTGTGTGTGCGTGTGCGTGTGCGTGTGCGTGTGCGTGCGTGCGCGTGTGTGTGAGAGACTCTATCTGCACACACACACAGAGACTCCTGTTCCATAAGCAGCTGTTCAACTATTAGCGCTCCCCCTCCTCCTGCACACCCACTGTGTACTAACAGCATGTTGGCTTTTCAGGTTTTGAGGTCCTGTGCTGCTGCTAAATGGCTGAGCTGCTGATGGATTAGTGGCCTGAGATAGAAAGTGTGAATGTATTTATCCCCTGCTCATAGCAAGCCGCAGGAAAAGCTCCTCAAACGTAACCCCAATCCACCAGCTATCAGATGGCTAAGGATTTGGGGTGGAAATATAATTCTGTTTTCAACTGTTGTAGATTTGCCATGATCATGATGGTTTGAAGTAGGGTTCTATTCATTGTTGAGAAATTAGTTGTTCGCAGGGGTCGGGCAAAACGCAGGTCTGCTTCTCCTGCTGCCCCTGACCATCGGAGTAGGGGCCGGCAGTCGGTTACTTTTCCTGTCGCCAGCTCAACTACTGGCACTTCGGGACTCATAGAATCGTAGTTACATACTGTACGTAACTGTTGTTTTTAGGCCTTCATTATGTTGAATAACTAACTTTGTGATGATTTGTGAAATGCTGTTGCCATGCCAACGCATTGTTTGCCCCCCCCCCACAAAAAAAAAAGACCACTGATTTTGAGCGTCTTAACATGGACAAAAACTCATAAAACATGGAACACATATCAGGGCTGGTAAAGTAATCAATATTTTAAGGTTATTGTGAGATTTTTCAAAAATGACTCAGTAACGCTCCCTACAAATGTTTAACAAAGCAGCCACAGTTTTATATTTCACTAACTCTACAAAAAGTTTGAGGTATATGAAACAGCCAAAACTTCCAAAAAAGTATCTTGGAGCCATATGTAAAACTCAAAAGGAATTCAGCCATTTTGATTTTAGTTTTGAATTTTGTCCCAATTTAGGCCGACTATAGAGATTATATTTTGAGCAACTCCTCCCAAAGATTCTAGCCTATTGACTCTAAAAATCTAAAGATTTTCCCGATAGAAAAGTCAAAGCAAAACTTTTCATTTAACCGAATGCTGTTGCTATAGCTATTTGCGCTGGGTGGTCTAAGCATGTGTGAAAACAAAATTTTTAATAAACATCAGGCCTGGCACAAAAGAAGAAGAAAAACATATCTTAAGGTTTATTGTGCAATTTTCCAAATACATTTCAAATTACAATGTGGTAAGACCAGGGGCTTCACTAGGTATCATGGAGGGGAGGGGTGGGGGTTTCGGGGGTGGGGGGCTGACGACAGATGGACAGATTTAAAAGCAATACAATAATGACATGAATTTGGCTCAAAGCGCAAGTAACTGGGGGGGACAGAGAATTCTCTGTTGCAGCCCCCACCCTTTGGAATGTACAACATTCGCAATGCCATTGACTCCTCCGTTTTCAAAAGCAACTAAAACCACACCTGTTCCACACTGCTTTCAACCTGCAATAATCTACATTCATTGAAACGGCGGCAACAACACTCAACACCACCCAACGCTCAACACCACCACTCATAACCATAAAAGTGCAACCTCTCATACTTATCTTCTCTCTATATCAACACTTATGGACTTTTGCTTTTTATCTTTTCCTGCTTTGTTTGAAACCGTTTGGCTTTTTCTATTTATTTTAATTATTTCTTTAATTTCAAAAAGCCTACACTACCTATAGGTTTAAAGGTGACATTTGGTGATTTTCATACCGCAAATAAATATGACTCATTACTTTGTCTGGCCTGCAGGCAAAAATTATTTTCGGGCGTCCGGGCGGGTTTGAAATGGTCCGTTTTTCGTTGTGTGGCAATTGGGAGGCAGAGTGCACTGCGACGTTTACTGTGGCTGGCAGTCTGCGCACTGGCTGACGGTGGCCTAGAACTTTAGCTGAAAAAGAAAGAAAGAATGCGGAGCAAAATAGTAAGACTTCATAAGAGAGTAATGCTTTTTCTTTCTTTCTACCCATACAAAGGAGGCTTTTCCCTTCAGGGGTCGCCACAGCGAATCAGTTGCCTCCATCTAACCCTGTCCTCTGCATTCTCTGCTCTCACACCAACTACCTTCATGTCCTCTTTAACTACATGCATAAACCTCTTCTTTGGTCTACCCTCTAGACCTTCTGCCTTCTGCCTGGCATTTGGAAACTCAGCATCCTTCTGCCAATATACTCACTATCTCTCCTCTGGACATGTCCAAACCATCTCAGTCTGGCCTCTCTGACTTTATCTCCAAAGCCTCTAACATGTGCTGTCTCTCTGATGTACTCATTCCTGATTCTATCCATCCTGGTCACTCTCAAAGAGAACCTCAGTATATTCATCTCTGCCACCTCCAGCTCTGCCTCCTGTCTTTTCCTCAGTGGCACTGTCTCCAGACCAAACAACATCGCTGGTCTCACCACAGTTTTATAAACCTTTCTTTTCATTTTAGCTGAAACTTCTATCACACATCACACTTTTCTAAACCCGTTCCAGCCTGCCTGCACACGCTTCATCACTTCTTTTCCACACTCTCCATTGCTCTGGACTGTTGACCCTGTTGACTCCTTTCCGGGGCAAACCTCCACGCATCTAGCTTCTCCTCCACCTGTTCCCTGCGCTCACTACAGATCACAATCTCACTACTGATCTCACTACAGATCACAATACCATCTGCAAACATCATAGTCCATGGAGATGATAACCTCATCTGTCATCCTGTCCATTACCATAGCAAACAAGAAGGGGCTCAGAGCTGATCTCTGATGCAGTCCCACTTTGAACTCCTCCGTCAAACCTACAGCACACCTCACCACCACATAGCAGCATTGACAGTCCTTAAGCCCAAGCATGCTGTCGGTAGCTAAAAGAGTGTGGGGACTGCTGCATTTGCCATGGATCAGAAGATATTTTATTTAATTTTGTATTGATTTATTCTTTGAAGCATTAAAATTAATTTGCACAATTGTCTTATGTGGTTAGTATACAGTAATTACCATTAACACACACACATATATATATATATATATATATGCACACACACACACACACACACAGGTTTGTTTTACTATCTTTGTGGGGCCCTCTCATTGACATAATGCATTTGCTAGCCCCTTCCTTTAACTCTTTCACTGCCAGACGTTTTCAGAAACGGGTTGTCCCCACTGCCAGCCGATTTAAGCATTTTGAGTGATCTTTCAAGGTCCACAGAAAATGTTGTGTTTGGACTATGGAAACACACATACTACCAAATGAAAGATTGGACTCTCAGCTTTCATCAGAAACATCGTTTGTTTCTACCTTATTCCGTTCTTCAGTAATCAACAATAGAAAATGGTTACTTTCACCGAAATTCTCTCTTTTGAAACAAAAAACGGAGAAAAAGAGCTTTTTGTGAAACGATGTTATTTCATGCACTCTAGTGAATTGTACACTTCTTTTTGTCCATGAATGATGCCACAAACACCTAAATAGTGCTTTACTTCTGTAAAACGCTTTCACCAACAATGAAAAAGTGTTTTTTGATTGCAAAATACGTTTATTTCCATTCAACAGTGTAACAATTTGACAAAACAATTTCGCAAACTATTTACAAATGTGTGCAACTGTGGTACTACTTACAATTATGTGGATGTTTCAAATACAGTTTTTCCTTTTGTAACGCTCTCCTGCGTGCAAGGAGACGCCAGGACTCGCACAACAGTTATGAATGTATGAATTTAAAGCATATGGACTGGATGTATCAAATATGGCGCAAATCAAAAGTCATATGTGAAAGTGGATTTTCAAGATTTTTTTTTTAAATTCAAAATAAATACTCTATTTACAAAGAATCCGAATTTTCGCTCATATATTTCATGGTTCAGGCTTTATAGGGTTGTCATTAAACAAGTTCGCTTTGCTCATTTTGTAAACCGACACACACACACACACACACACGTCTATGTGGGGCAATTTTGCTGGGCCCCACAAGTTCAGACCTCTTTTTGAGGGTCAAGACTTGGTTTTAGAGTTTAGGTTTGAATTGGGTTATGGTTGAGGTTAGGGTAAGGAATTGGGGTAGGCAATCATTTTTTATGGTTGGGGTTAAAGGAAGGGGCTAGGAAATGCATTATGTCAATGAGATGGCCCCACAAAGATAGTAAAACAAACCTGTGTGTGTTTGTTTGTGTGTTTGTGTAGTCTTGTTTTTGTTACATAGTGGCGTGAACATTCTGGAATTTCACACATTTTGAAAAGGTTGGAATTACAATCTCAATATGATTTGTTATTGACTGGCAAAGATGAGGTTCAACTTTTGCAAACAAAGCAGCGTTTTTTTGAACATGGTGACAAACCAGGCGAATTATTGGCGTACTAGGCCAGAGCGGTGAGCACCTCTAGGCTTATTCCTAGGATATAATCTTAAACTGGGCAGGTTTTGACAGACACCAAGGATATGTGATACTTTCTCCGTTTGTTACTCCACACTTTATTCTTTCAAAATTTTCCCCTACGAATGGCCTGTGCCCAATCCTCTGGACTGCTTAACAGACCCTAAATGTAGATACTTTTGTAATCTGGGAGTCGCAATAACAGTCGCCAGGGTTCGGGAAGCCATAAATTCCCTACAAAGTTCTAAAAGTCCTGGTCCAGATGGTTACTCCACAGAATTTTTAAAAACCTATTCTAGCATACTCTCCCTTCTACGTTTTCCGAAGCGTCAATAACCCTATTGCTTAAGAAGGAAAAAGATCCCCTACTCTGTAGTAGTTATAGACCAATTTCCCTCCTAAATGTTGACTTTAAAGTACTCGCTATTCGACTCCAGATGGTCTTTCCTACACTAATTAACCCGGACCAGCCCTGTTTCATTACAGGTCGACAATCTTTTAACAATACCAGACGTCTATTGAACATCATTTGCTCTTCTTCAGACTCTAAACCTGCCGAAATTGTCCTTTCGTTAGATGCAGAGAAGGCTTTTGATCGTGTGGAGTGGGACTACCTTTTTTTATTTTGGGAAAATTTGGTTTTGATCCAAACTTTATATCGTGGATTAAACTTCTTTACACATACCCTGTAGCTAGTATCAGTATTAACGGCGAGAAGTCTGACTCATTTCCTTTATCTTGCGACACCCGTCGGGGATGGGGCCCTCTCAGCATTCTTGTTTGCTCTTGCCGTAGAGCCCCCTAGCACTGTGGCTCCGTGGTAAAAATGAATTTAAATGGATCTCTCAATTTGGCCTTTCCAATAAATTGTCTTTATACACGGATGATCTTCTCCTTTATGTAACACATCCGGATACGTTGCTTTCTTTTTAAGTATTTTTGAACAGTTCAACAGTTACCTATATCAACAGTTACCTGGCTATAAAATTAACTTTGATAAAAATGTATATCTCCCAATTAACTTACCTGCAGAGTCTCCTCTCTGCAATACTACCCTTTAAAAAAGGGACTTAATTAAAATACCTTTGCATTATGGTAACAAAGTCACTCTCAGAATTATTTGCCCAAAATTTCCAACCCTTGCTTGAGCGTTGCAAATCAGACTTTGCTATGTGGGCTACTCTTCCTTTGTCATTGCATTAACCTTCTTAAAATGACAGTGTTTCCTTGCTTCCTTTATTTGTTTGAGCATATTCCCGTGCTCATTCGGAAATCTTTTTTTTCTACACTTGACCAGTTAATTAATTTGTTCTTGTGGTGTAATAAACATGTTTGCATTAAGAGGTCGACTCTTCAGCTTCCCAAAACTCTTGGTGGTTTAGCCTTACCAGACTTTTGTTTTGGGCTAGCAGTATAAGTAAAATTATTTTGGGGAATGTTGAAATCACTTCCGACAACTGTTCTCCTTGGGCCAGCATGGAATTATGCAGCATACCAATTGCATTATGGTAGGGCACCACGCAACTCGTGCTGGAAACTTTGAAAATTTTGAGTCAATTCAGAAGGCAATTTGGCCTACATTGTTCATCAAGACTCGCACCCGTTTAACTTTATTTCCTCTTTCTTCCATCCTGCTCCGATCGAGCTTTTGAATTTTGGCCGAATAGTGGCCTGCAGACCCACACATATTTGTAAATGCTGTTGCTATAATAATGGTCCCATACTGGTACAGCAAAAATAAAACAAGACCTATAAAAATACTACATGTAATGTAAAGTAGAATGTTATTCATCATAATTATTTATTTATTTATTCCATTTCTCTCAAGTGATAAATCAAATATATATTTATCTCTGTTACTTTCCATAGTTATATGTTAAATTGTGTTAAAAATCTATTAAACGATTAAAACTTGAATTTGTTCTGGTCGCTACTTGCACTAGATTTTCATGTTATTAATTTCTACTTGTGTGTGAAGTTTTTTTTTGTTCTCCCCCATTTGTCTAAGCACTTATTGGACATCTGTGCCATATTTGTGCAAATAATTGTCACGCTTCAGCAACCTAGGTATTTAGGTGGCAGCACTATGCAACTTGCAGCTTAATGGCATCCTGACAAACAAAAGCTCTTGTCCGGTCAGCAATGTGCTCACTCTTGCTGTCTTCCATCATGCTTCCTTATGGCTGTTCAAACAGCTTATATAAACAGCTGAGTTTGCCTCATGAGCTGGCTGTATAATGGGGTATGAGCTTTTTCAGGTTGTAATACTTAATAGAGATTTTTTTTTTAATGCAGCACATGTAGTCAGATGGGTGAATGGAAGATTAGAAGGATGCGCAGAGTGCAAGGGAAGTCTTAACATCGGCGGTACCTTTCAAATTTGAACTGGTTCAGATTCCCGATAACTGGAATATCTGTACTCAATAGTACCAATCTGCGGTACTTTTGTGCAGGTGTTTAAGGTAATAACTGTTGATTTATTTATCAGTAAAAATATTAACATGTTTAAATTTGACATTTAGTTTTCAACATATAAACTTTCACAAACAAAACAACATCATGAACCTAAACAAATGAGCCAAAGAGGATGGTGTAAAAATAAATGTGTATAAGTGAGACCAGCATTGTTGTTTGGTCTGGAGACAGTGCCACTAAGGAAAATACATGAGGCAGAGCTGGAGGTGGCAGAGATGAAGATGCTGAGGTTCTCTTTGGGAGTGACCAGGATGGAAAGAATCAGGAATGAGTACATCAGAGGGACAGCACGTTAGAGGCTTTGGAGATAAAGTCAGAGAGGCCAGACTGAGATGGTTTGGACATGTCCAGAGGAGAGATAGTGAGTATATTGGCAGAAGGATGCTTGAGTTTCCAAAATGCCAGGCAGAAGGTTTAGAGGAAGACCAAAGAGGAGGTTTATGGATGTAGTTAAAGAGGACATGAAGCTAGTTTGTGTGAGAGCAGAGGATGCAGAGGACAGGGTTAGATGGAGGCAACTGATTCGCTGTGGCGACCCCTGAAGGGAAAAGCCGAAAGGAAAATAAGTTACATTCACATTTAATTTAATTTTTCATTTTTTAAATTTCACTAGGACCCAAGTAGCGACTGCTGCGAGGTCCCTATTGTATGTGTAGAAATTATAATTAGGGCCCGAGCAGCGATCGCTGCGAGGTCCCTATTGTATCTGTAGAAATTATTATTAGAGCCCGAGCAGCGACCACTAAATCCATTTTCTTAACCGCTTATTTCTCACAAGGGTCGCAGGGGTGCTGGAGCCTATCCCAACTGTCTTCGGGCAGTAGGAGGGGTTCACCCTCAAGTGGTTGCCAGCCAATCCAGGCCACACACAGACAAACAACCATTCATACCCACAATCACACCTAGGGACAATTTAGAGTGTTCAATTAACCTGCCATGCATGTCTTTGGAATGTGGGAGGAAACTGGAGTACCCGGAGAAAACCCACGCAGGCATGGGGAGAACATACAGACTCCACCCAGGAAGGCCGAAGCACGGACTCAATCTCACATCCTCTGCACTGGGAGGCGGACATCCTGACCAGTCAGCCACCGTGCCGCCCAGTCCGTATTTGTAGAAATTTTTATTAGGGCCCGAGCAGCGACGACTGCGAGGTCCTTATTGTATCTCAGGGTTGGTGCTGGGTCATGAAACTTTTTAGCCAATGTGGCTAAAGAGTATTAAAATCTCTTAGAAAAAAAAAAAATGTCTTAGCCACGTTTGAGTGTAGCGAGCCATGACATCACATGTTTATGTAGCTGCAGTGCCGCCAATTTTGCCGCTATCTCGCAATGTGCACCAGTCATGCAGGCACGCTGGGAAATTTTTTTTTGGGCGGGTGGTTCTAGGCACAGCTTGATAGATATATACAGTACATACATACATATATATATATATATATATATATATATATATATATACAGTGGTACCTTGGCTCACAAACTTAATTGGTTCCCACAGAGAGTATGTGAGCCGAAAAGTTTGTCTTTCAAACAAGTATTTCCCATAGGAAACCATTGAAATGAGAATAATCCGTTCCCAGGTCCCCATAAAACACAATTTTCTACTAAAAAAGCCTTAAAACTACACAAAATATACCTTATTTTATGTATAATAAATGTGCTATTGTATTGTAATTAAAGAAATACACTGTACTGTATAATAAAGTGTTTTTATTTGCAAAACTTGCAACTTGCCTTTGTGATGGTACAGTAGTTGAAGGCTTGATGGGATGGAGTGGGAGGAGGAGGGAGTTACTGTTTGGAAGGAGAGTCCTCCGGTGTGGCTTCTCTTCTTTGCTTCTTAGGAGACTCTTTATCCTTGTTGCTGACTAAAAACCTCTTAATTGACACCTGTTGCTTTCTGAGTTGTAAGGTCTTACGAAACTGAGTCATCACATTATCATTCATCATGTTGATGATTCTCATAGCCACAGTCTTTTCTGAATGGTACTGTTCGACAAAATCCTGCACATCACTCCACTTTGCTAACATGGTCTTGATGCTCTCACTTGATGCTGACAAACGCGCACCTCGTTCGTGTTTGTCGATGATCTCCTTCTTCTGCTCGACCGTAATTTTCTTCAATGTCTTCTTAGGCTTAACACTAGCCTTTTGTGGGGTCTTTTTCGGTCCCATGGTAGCAAAAGTACACTCCAAAATGATCCAAAATGTCTACCGAACACAAACCACGTCCGCACTCAAACAAAGGAGGCAACGAACTGGGACGCCGTGAGCGTGCGTCAGCTTCTCGTGATTTCTCGTGTCACGAGATTTGGTTCGTCCGCCGAAAACTAGTTCGTCAGCCGAGACAAAATGCTCGCGAATTTAATGTTCGTGAGGCGAAAAGTTCGTGAGCTGAAGCGTTCGTGAGCCGAGGTACCACTATATATACTGTATAAAAAGTATCGATTTGGTTATCAATCGGTATTGGGCTATGAAAAGGAATATCGATTTTTTTCAAAACCCAGCCCTAATTTCTACCAGTACAATGTGCAGTTAGCTATCAAGCTATGCTATGCTATGCTATGCTATGCTATGCTATGCTATGCTATATATATATATATATATATATATATGTATATATATATATATATGTATATATCCATCAAGCTATGCCTAGAACCACAAGAGTAAATATTTTTGTTTTAAGATATTTTGCTATTCTCATTTTGTGAATATTCTCAAAACTCATATTTTCTGTTTAAATCAATTTAAGAGTTATTTATATATACCGTTAATTCATATTGACTATTTTGTAATTAGTTGTGTTAGTTCCAAATTTTTTGTAGCAAGGGGGGCATTTATTAATGAGGCACAACAAGGGCTCGTGATGTAGCTGCGTTTTCCCGGCAGAATAGAGACTGCTTGAGTACGGGTAAGATGTGTTGCAATGCTCTCGCCATTGTTTTGAGTTAGCAACTTGCAAAAGTTAATTCAACTCTCCTAAACTGCATAGAAATGTAATGTAGATTTATTATGAATCTGTAACTGATCGTTAAAAGTGACACTAAACTGTATTAAATGTCGTCTGAGCTTTGGCTTCATCCACAGTTTAGATGCTGTGACAGCCTGCACATATTCGTCACTAACGAATTGGTAACGTGTAGATTCTACACGTTACCTATTCACTGCAGGGGAGAGACCTCGCTGTTGCCTCTGAATGTGACTTTGCTTTTCCCTTGCTGCATCACAGGTGTGTTTTGACTCATTGTTGTTAATTTGATGTTCTCTGTTGCACATAAACTTAACTAAATGTGGTAATAATAAATATAAAAATGTACTTCCGTCTTGCAAACTTTTGTTTGGAAAAATATGTTTTTTGTGTATTCAAAATGTGATACAGTGACTACAATTTATTTGCCAACCATTATTTTCTTTAATTACAATAACTGTATTTTCTTTAAAATTTTGTATTTTCTTTTTAAGGTATATTTGTGTAAGGTGCCCACAGAGTGTATATATTTTTTTTAAAAGGAGAGCAGAGACTGCTTCTGTACGGGGGAGAGACCTCGCTGTTGTCTCTGAATGTGACTTTGCTTTTCCCTTGCTGCATCACAGAATAAAAAAACAAGTGTCTCTCCTGACTCATATATATATATATATATATATATATATATATATGTATGTATGTATATGTGTTCATGTCAAATTACTGGTGTCATTTTTTGTTTACATTTGAAACTATACAAGTAATTAACTGAGTAGAAAAAGAGGAGAGAGGATGAGAGTGTGTTGTAGATCTCAAAATTTTTTGAAGACGTCCTCATAACATTAAATGTTAAAAGAATTAACACGTAACATGTGCTCTTCAAATTTGGTGGGCAAAAAATGTTGATGAAAAGCCTTTTTGATAATGTGCAAAATAAGCAAAATTGTAAAGGCTTTCCATCACTAACTGTTTATCTGCATTCAACACTTACTGCCCCATGCACTGGTTCGCTAGCTAACAGCCAATCAGAGTGATCAAATGTCACGACGGTCCTCCAAAAATGCACCCCAGACGCTCCCCTACGACGGTAATTTGATACATTATTTAGATGGCGCATATCGACACCCATACACGACAACTTCCGACATCGGAATGGTACATCAAGGCCTTGACATACACCCCAGGAATATTCAGATTTATTCTTCTGTAGTAAAGATCATCTTTGCTACTATGAACATCAGAACCATCTTGACCTTTTCTCTGGCTCTGATCTCGCTTAACCTGCACATCTTCCAACCATCAGCAACAGATGTTGCTACACTGCCAAATGGCCTACAAAGCAAACTGCCCTACTTTAATCCTATGTGTCGCCAGCATTAAAAATTGGATTGAGACAGACAAGATTAGATTATGCGGGCAGGATTTGACCAAATATAAAAGCCTCACTCAGGCTTTACATAATCTCCTTTCGCTCCCAGTGAGCATCAGCCCTGCCAGCAGATGCCAGATATAATTTGTGTGCATTTCTTTTTGAAAATATCCTTCTCTTTGGGCATTCTGTTGGTCATTCTGTTTTTTTGAATATTATAGGCGTTATAAAAAATCATATTAAATTCACAGATTTTTCTTTTCTTACCTTAAGAATGCAGGTTTATTAACTAAATCTGTCTGCTTTTATGATTCATATTTCTTCGCAACAAAGTCAGCAACGTATTATTCTATAAGTCTGCAAAACCTCATACGTTGCCTGCAACCAAATAAAAGTATTTAAGCCCCTATCCCACTGAACTGCAAACATTGCCGAACGCTGCAAATGTTGAATTTGCAAAATATGTCGTATTTTTGCAACATATCTAAGACGTGTTTGCAATGTGACAATGAGCATATTAACATAAAATTTGAGTCAAATTGACCCACACAACATATTAAAATAATTATTTTTTGTTTCCTTTTTATTAGAAGATGTAATTATTGGACATTTTTGTCTAGTCACTCATCGCCGTGATGTGTTTGCGTGCAAGCAATATGGCCCTGTTCATTTTATTTGCTATAATAATAAGTATGTTGTCGTCAAGTAGCCTAGATTAGAGAAAGAAAGGGGGGGAAAAAGATATTTGTAGAAGTGACTCATGGAGCAGAGTGTGAGATGCGAGGCCAATGCATCTCAGTGGCATGATGAATGAAAACCATGACTGATTGTCCCCAAAATGTATGAGTACATGTGCAGACATATATTATTAATAGTGTAAAAATATTAGAACGAAGCTCGCAATCATTTTGATATTAAAGACGGAAGCGCTGCCGCACATTCAGGCCTAATAATAATACATAACGCTTTCGAATATTATCAAAAATGTTGTGAGGTCAATTCAAATATTTCCAGGCTATGTTTTTTTGTTGATTTTGTGTGTGTGAGTGTGTGTGTGTGTGTGTGTGTGTGCATGTGTGTGTGCGTGCATGTGTGCGTGCGTGAGTTTGTGCTCATTAATACACCTGAAACCTGTTAAAAATCCCATACCCTTAACCAAATACTTCAGAATACCGCTAGATTTGTGAAGTTGTCAGGAGACCAGAGGAAGGATCAAGGAAAAGAAAGATGCAACAAAGTGAAATCCAGTACTGACCTGACACCACCTAGTACCCATAGAGTTACAAACCAGAATCTTTCACCAACCCCACAAACATCTAAATTCCAACAAATTGGGGAGACCTCAAGAAACCAGAGGAAAGATTGAAGAAAGGAAGGAAGGATAAATGAAGCAGAGTGAGATCCACAAACACCAGCCTCCACTGATTCAGTGACCAGAGGGAGAAGCAAATTCTGTTTGAATTACGGTAGATGTTGGTGTGGTGGATCTGGCATGCATGAGAACCTCCACCAAAGAGGGGAGCCGTCGACCTCGGCCAGTCAGGGCAGACACAGCTCCCCAGAACCCCCCATGCCACGGCGACGCCATGGCCCAACCCCCGGGCCTCGAGGGGGCCAACAGCCGGAGAAAAAACCCTGGAGCCCGAAGTGCCCCCCACCCCATCATGGCCCGCGCTCCAAGCCCAACGTAGCAGAAAGGGGTACGGCAGGCCCACATGGCACCCCATAGGCCCACAGACCCCCCTCCCCCCAAACCCCCCTCCACCCCTCCACCCGTACCAACACCCAACCCCCCCCCCAAAAGCCGCCTACGCCCGCCCCCCCGTCCACCAAACCTCGGGGACCCCAGGAATCCGCGCTGAGGAGGGACCGAACAGTGGCGTAGCGGGGCACCTGTGTCCACCCCACCTCGAGCCGCATGGTAGGGCGGAACACTGGGGAGGGAAGGAGTGAAGGGAGGACTGGGGGACGGGCAGCACCCCCGAACCCCAGGCCTGGTAGGGGAAGGTCCCGGTCATCACGCCAGCGTGCCTAGTGAGAACTAACCCTGTTACTGAGTTTGCCAGATCGCCGACAGGCAAATCTACCCCTATACCGTGGATGTGACCCCACCCAGTGCATGTACAAGTGTATGTGTGTGGTGCATTAAAATTGGGAGCAGGTGAGATGGAACAGAGGGAAATTATATGCCAGACATTTCCAGACTATACTCATAAATTTTGGTGACAATCAGTCATGTTTTTTGTTGTTGTTGTTTTTGTTACGAAAAGTGACGTAATGTTTTGTGTCTATAGTGGCCGGGAGTCATTATGACATGACATAATGAATAATAATAATAATACTGCAAATTTTGTTCTTATATTTATTGTCATTAGCACATGTATGCATTTTGGTGATGCCGGACGATGATGTGCTGCACAAAATAGTCCAATATGACAGCGTACATGGCACTGTATGTCATCATTTTGACACTTAATCGGCTTAACCCTTTTTTTTTCAGGGAGTCAGATGCCATTGATATTTAAATTTTCATCTTGTTGCGTTCTGGAGGAATATCACCGATTTGACTGTCCGTGGTGCATGGGCACATTTGAGCACTTGTAAAATATGAAATACAAAGTAGAAAATATGTTCAACACATGTCTCCAAACTAGCTTTTTGTTTTTCGTTATTGAAACATGATTTCAATGCGTGTGCTGTTCCAGGTAGAGCCACACTTCTCCAAACAGAGCGCCTTCCGCTTGAAAACAAGCGCTCTCTCACTTTCGCAACATTCGGCAATGTTCGTAACTCAGTGGGAGAGGGGCTTTAGGAAATAGTTTTCCACTCCTTTTAAAGGTTGGTCAGTATCACTTTTATTCCCAAGTGGATATCTTAAGAGTATGTTAGGTATTTGGTAGATTAACAACACATTTTAAGGCAATGAATAAATAGAGTATATATTAAAAAAAATACTACAATAAAGATATGAAATGCAGGGCAGCACAGTTGATGACAGGTTAGCATCCGCCTCAGTACTGATGTTGTGGGTTAAAATTTGGGCTCAGGCCTTCCAGTGTGGAGTTAACATGTTCTCCCTCTGCCTGCTCAGATTTCTTTGGGTAATATGATTTCACATTCCAAAACATGCATGGTAAGAGAAAGACATAGATCCTTCTTTCTGTCATGTACATGTGTACACGAAATTTGACCCATCACAGTGAACGCACACTGTTAGTGGCACCCACTGGAGCTGTGGGCTACTGCTTTAGAGTCCGGGGAGCAGTTTGAGGCATCGGTGTCTTGCTCAAAGACACCGCAGCAGTGTGTCTGGGGATGATCTTGAACTAGGATCCCCCCCAGGTGGTAGATGTGATGTTGATCTTTATTGATCTTAGATTCAAAATTGGCCTGGGAGTGTATGTGATTGTGAATGGTTTTATGTGTCCTGCAAAAGGCTGTCAACGGGGTTCAGCGTGTACCCCGCACGAGCACACCAGCGACCCTATTGAGGATAAGCAGTACAGAGAACAAATGGACGGCAATATGCATACATACTCAGCCATCATTGTGTCTCAAGTTGTGTTAAGAACAAAAATCAAGACATCTCAAGACGTGTTTGTTTTGTTTTAAGACAAACATTTGAAGACGCCACTCCTCGGCAGAGCAGCACACGGGAACTGGGCGGATCGATCCAAATATCAATATTATCAATACCAAGTCACAGGCAGACTTGCTCCCGCTCTACCTCCTCCCCTCCTGTGTTTTGATCGTGTGCCACGTGGCTTAGCATGTTTTAGTAGATTGCATGAACACATACATACATACATATAATAATATGTTTTCTACATATTATATGTATATATGTTGTATTAGTGCTGTCAAAGTTAAAGTGTTAACTAATTAATTAATCAATCACAAAAAATTCACATTCATCATGTATTAACACAGATTAATCACACTATTAATTTTGCCTGCAGATGTTCCTTTAGCTGACAGTGGATTGCTTTTGATATGCCAAACTATTGGGGTAATTTTTTTCCAATTTAAATTATGCAAGTAATTAACTGATTAGAAAACAAGGAAGATGAGCCTGTGCAGTGGACAAATTAGTTTGAAGACGACGTCCTCATAACATTAACTCTTTCACTGCCATGGACGTTAAAAGACGTCAAGTAAAAACCTACGGAGGGCCGCCAATGACGTTAAAAGACGTCATCCAATTTTTTTTAATTATTATTTTTTAAACGGGTGGAGGAAAGCCTTGGCCAGCTGTGGTGAAAGTTTCAAGCAGATCTCGTTAGCCTAATGACTATTTTTGGCCCCTAGATGGCAGCAATGACTCTCTTTTGACAAGATTGGGTAGGCGTCAGTAGAAGATGTGAGGCGGAGCTAGAGGGGACAATGGCTGGGGAAGGGAAGAGAACATGGCGACCGGTTGCAAGCAGCTCACGCTTCCACAAACGCTAAAGAGCACATTGATGACGACGATGATCATCATCGATGATGATGATGGTGACTCCGAGGTTGACGCCGAAGTTGGAAGCGCTGACGCGGCGGCTATGACGACGTCATAAAGGTTCACGGGCTAGCGATGCTAACACCGGAAAACGCGGAGCACAACCGAGCACGCTCAGGCGGACGTTCAATCGGACAACGAAGAGTGCCCCGAGTCCAATGCATATTCATCGGAGTAGTGGGTACAGTCTGCTACTTGCTATTCCCCGGAAAAAAAGGCCGTCAAGAAAGTGTAACGTCTGCACGTGAAAGGGGCCATCGCAGTGAAACTACTCTGTTGTGCAAATCCTGCTCCCTCTCCTTGCACGCAGGGGAGTGTTACAAAAAGAAAAACTGTATTTGAAACATCCAAATAATTGTAAATAGTACCACAGTTGCACACATTTGTAAATAGTTTGCGAAATTGTTTTGTCAAATTGTTACACTGTTGAATGGAAATAAACGTATTTTGCAATCTAAAAACACTTTTTCATTGTTGGTGGTAAGTGTTTTACAGAAGTAAAGCACTGTTTAGGTGTTTGTGGCATCATTCATGGACAAAAAGAAGTGTACAATTCACTAGAGTGCATGAAATAACATCGTTTCACAAAAAGCTCTTTTTCTCCGCTTTTTGTTTCAAAACAGAGCATTTCGGTGAAACTAACCATTTTCTATTGTTGATTACTGAAGAACGGAATAAGGTGGAAACAAACTTTTTTTTCTGATGAAAGATGAGAGTTCAATCTTTCATTTGGTAGTATGTGTGTTTCCATAGTCCAAACACAACATTTTCTGTGGACCTTGAAAGATCAGTCAAAATGCTTAAATCGTCTGGCACTGGCGACATCCCGTTTCTGAAAACGTCTGGCAGTGAAAGAGTTAAATGTCGAAAAAATTAACACATAACAAGTACTCATTAAATTTGGCGGGAAAAAAATGTTGATTTAAAAAAAGCCTTTTTAATTAAGCAATTAACCGTAATTAATAAAAATTCCAAGAAGTGATTAATCTGATTAAAAATGTAATCGTTTGACAGCTCTAATATATATTAGTTGCATGTGGTGGGGGCAAGCGAATGTGTTAATTAGACCCCTTTGTTTATACTACGGCTCCCCAGTCTCTCTGTCTCTTCTGTAAACAACGTCAAGCCTTATCTGATTTCCTGTGTTCCATCTTGTGACTACAAGGGGGAAGGAAAAGAAGGAGGTATCATGTGACGTTCTGAGAGGAGAGCAGAAAGAGGGGAGGGACTTTTAGATGGACGAAAGAATATGAGTGACTAGCTCTGGGAGGGGCGTCACAGTTGAGAACCAAAAATGGCGCGGGTAGCTGCATATTCTCACTGTCTACAAATTTGTGAATAAAATCCTTAGGAAATGCCTGAATTCACTGATCTCATTGTATGTTTTGATAATAAACATCATGAACACCGGAAAAGTAAGTATTCATCTTACTTCACCATCTAGTGGAGGGGGCGCCAAATTCAAGGGCAAAAAAAATTAAAATAAAATATTTTTCACCCTCAGGTTTTCAAAAATAAAATATGTTATACGGCATATATATTTAATATAATAATTATTTTTTGGAGTTTGTTTTGGTGGGGTTTATTGAACATATAAATGCAATACAAAATAAAAGTAAAAATAAAGAAAATAAAAGTAAAAAAAAATATTAGTAAAGTCAGAATTTACATGTTCAAAGGGAGTAGGAAGAAGTACAAGAACTTATCTAGTCCTACCCCCACTAATTTATATCATGTACAATAAGTTATTATATTTAATAATAAATCATCATCAAAATAGAAAAGAGAGCAAATTAAGAAGAAGGAAAAATGAATAATGGAAAATAAACAGAGCATGCACTTTTCTTAAATGCACAGATATTAGTGTAAGTTATAAACCCTTATCCATTGCTTACACTAAAACAAGTAAAAGATAAAATAAAGCCCTACATATACAATTAATCGAATCACAATAAATTTCCCAAAATTAATTGTTGTACATACATGAGCACGCTTGTGTTATTGTCTATACATCAAAAACTTTTGCAATGAAAAGGTCCAAGCCCTCAGGCGCTGCATTTTAAGAAAGCGGCGGGCGAAAGGAAGAGCAGGGTAAAACAAGACCAGGATAGAGGCATGTATCATCATTGTCTATAAAAATAAACGTGAAAATAGCGTTAGCTTCTTAGCTTGCTTGTAAGTTGTTTACATCCATGCTACTCTGCGCATCAGAGCGTGGCAAAGCTTGCTGGCTTTAAAATAAAGCAGTCAGTCCAGTCCAGATACCTGCAAATAGATTTGCATATATCATTGTTTCACATAACCACGTTAATTTATGCAAGATAAGAATTGTGTGCTGGTTTAATGTAGATAAATACATTAAAAGGCATACTGAAGTTTTTTGCACACTTTTTGTGTTATCTGTGAATCATCTTGTTGGCACCAAAGTTTTACTTTATATATATTTGTATATTTATACACAGATGGGCGCTTGAGCATCCGTCATTCGGCAACCGCCAACTTCCACATTTCTGGATCGATTTCAACTGTTCCAATTTTAAACTGTTTGGCTCATTCCCAATTTATTTTTAAAACTTCACAATAAAAGCGCAAAATTATTGTTATTGTTTTTAAATGTAATGGGATTGAAATACTGCTTTTTAGCTATACTACTCTCACTTGTGCCTGACAACTGTTGAGCTCAAACCCCCCCGCCCCCTTTTTTGGGTGTGTGTACTCAAGGCTTGGCCTATCTACGACTACTATGACGACTACAATTACAAATACTACTACTAGTTAAAGTCAAATGTGTGTGCTTGAATGTGCATGTTTGTTAAAGTGACACTTTTTGGAAATAAATGACTCTCCAGACTTATCTCCATCTCTTCTCTGGGAAGCTGGGAAAGCGGTAATTAGAGGTAAAATTATATCATCGTCATCTTATAAAAAGAAACAGGATCAAAAATTTGAAAAATATTTGTAAGACTGATGAGTACGCAATAAACCCAAATAACCAAATATGGACTGACTTACAAAATACAACAATACAGTTAGACCATATGCTATCTAAAAAGACAGAGTTTATAATACAACAAGTGAGATACAACAACTTTGAATATAATAACAAATCAGCAAAATTCCTTGCAAACCAACTTCAACGCAATCGGGAAAAATCTCTTATGACGGCTATTAAAGGGACAACTGGTGAATGCACACAATCACCAGAAGAAATTAATAATTTTTTTATAACTATTATCGCAACCTATACTCAGAAACTAATAAGCCTAAGCATATATACCTCAGTTAACTACTGAATATAAAGATATTTTAGATGCACCACTTACTATGAACGAGCTGTACAGTGCTCTAGATAGTATGCCTAATGGCAGAGCACCTGGCCCGGATGGGTATCCGGCTATATTTTTTAAGCACTTCTGGTTAATGCTTGCTCCCCTATTCTTTTTTTTCTTTTCTTTTTTGCTGGAGAGCTCAGTATTGTTCATTCGGTAATTTTACCGATTTGACATGTCATCATCATTGCTCTCCTTTTTTTTTTAAATATTTTATTTTATTTATTTATTTTTGTATGTGGGTGATTACGTGTATGTGCGTGTGTGCATGCGTGCGTGCGTGCGTGTGAGTGTATTCATTAGTTCACCTAAAACCTATTAAAAAAATCCCATACGTTCACCTAAACCGAACACTTCCAGCCAGAATCGTGAGGCCGTCAGGAAACCCGAAGAAGGACCAAAGAAAGGAAAGTGAAATCCAGCACCGACCAGACCACACCCACCAGGCCACCAACCAGAGTCCTTCACCAACCCCAGAGACATCTAAATTTCAACAAATCAGGGAGACCTCAAGAGACCAAAGGAGAGACTGAGGAAAGTTTCGAGTTTCGATAGATGCTGGTGTGGTGGATCTGGCGTGCATGAAAATCTCCTCCAAAGAGGGGAGCCGTCGACCCCCGCCAGGACAGAGCAAACGCAACATCTCTGGGCCCCCCAGGCCGCGGCAGCGCCAAAGGACGACCCCCGGGCCTCGCAGGGGCCACCGACCGGAGAGCAACCCCAGGATCAGGAGCGCCCTCCACCCCAATACGGCCCGCGCCCCCAACCCCACTCCCACTCCCACCAACCGGCAGTCCCCCAGCCCCCAGATCCCGGGGATCCCCCGCACCCAGGCACCGGCGCCGAAGAGGGGCCGGGCAGCGGAGCGTAGAGGGCATCCGCGCCCATCCCACCCCCCACCGCGTGGAGGGACGGAACACCGGGGGCAGAAGGGGAGAGGCGGCACCCCCGAACCCCAGGCCCAGCGGGGAAAGGCCCCGGTCGTCACTCCAGTGTTCTTAGTTAGAGTTAACCCTGTTACTGAGTTCGCCTGCTCGCCGACTGGCGAACTCTACCCTTAAACCTTGAATGTGACCCCACCCAGTGTATATACATGTGTGTGTGTGTGGTGCATTAAAATTGGGAGCAGGTGAACCGGAGCAGAGGGAAATGATATCCCCATGCTCCGATCCAGCTAGTCAGTTAGTATAACGTATGTGGAGCATAAAAAAAAAAAAAGGGGGGCGGCGCGGCGGGGACACGGACAGGGGACCGCAGCACTGCTCTATACTGCGGTCTGCCCCAACCGATGGCGCGCCCCCCCCCCCCCCACACAGACACACTCAGTTGTGTGGTGCATTAAAATTGGAGGGGAGTTGTAGGGCGAAGACCACCCTACCCCACCCCTCCCAAAGTGTGTTATGTGCCCTATATGTCTATAAAAGTGTATTGTGCAAAACTAGTGCAGTGAGTTAAGAGGAGCGACTAGCGCCCCACCCCCAACTGCCCACCAAACCCCCACCAAACCCCCATCCACCCCACCGGGACCCCGGCGGGCATATGGGACCAGCCCGGCGGGGCGATAGGGCTCGCCCCCCGCAAACTGGGGCCCGCCCGAAGTGCCAGGAGGTCCACCGGAGCGGGGCGGGCACACTAAACCACCCGCCCTCCCGGCCCCCGGAGCACCGAGACCCGGGCCACGGATGGAGCCCCCGGCCCAGGGGAGGGGGAGGAAGGCGGACAGGGGAGGGGGAAGGGACGGGGGAAGGAGACGACAAGAAGGGCAGGAGGCAGCGGCAGGGTCGCAGAGAGAGGGGGAGAGGAGGAGGAAAGGTGACCAGGGAGAAGGAACAGGGAGGCGGAGGACGGGTGTGGAGAGGCGAGGAGGGAGAGGCAGTAAGGGGGAGGAAGGGGGAGAGGGAACCACAGGGCACCCCGGCGGCGCACAGGCCCCGAACCGCGTCGCCAGTTCGGGGCCACTATTCTTGCTACACTATTCTTAAGAGTAGTAACAGAAATTAAAACTAATGGTTACATACATCCACACATAATTACAGAAGCAATTAAACTTTTATTAAAGCCAGAAAAATACCCCACCCTTCCATCAAGTTACCGTCCGATTTCACTAATTAACACTGATATTAAAATTATCGCTAAGGCTTTCGCATCTAGATTAGAAACAGTAATCTCGACAATCATTCATAGCGACCAAACAGGCTTTATTAAAGGTCGTCACTCTACTAATAATATTAGGAGGCTCTTTAACCTTATTAGCATGTCACAGTGGCTTGATAAAAAGGCAGTTATTATATCGTTGGATGCAGAAAAAGCCTTTGACAAAGTTAACTGGTCCTTCCTCTGTGCTGTTTTAAATACATTTGGCTTTGGGAAGTCATTTATTCACTGGGTGTCAGTATTATATGATTCTCCTAAAATACAGTTACTACTAATGGGATTATATCTCAGAGTTTTACTCTACAGAGAGGCACAAGACAGGGATGCCCACTGTCCCCTTTATTATTTGCAATATTTATTGAGACGCTTGCATTAGCTATTTGCCAGGAAAGAAGGATTCAAGGAATTCACTCTGGGGTAACAGAACACAAAATTATTCTATATGCCGATGATATTTTACTTTATTTAGAAAAGCCTGCTATTTCGTTAGGGGAAGTATTTAACTTATTAACTAAATTCTCACATTTATCAGATTATTCTATTAACTGGACAAAATCAACACTACTACCTATTACAGAAAATTCATGGAACTCTGCAAGCCAGGACCCACACTACTCATTTCCTATAGGCATTTTAAAATACTTAGATAAAAGTCTCACCTAAATTAACTGACTTAATTCATTTAAACTTTACTCCACTTCTGGATAGCATTTATAGTGACTTGGAGCGCTGGAATAATAATTTCTCTAATAGGACGAATAGCCATCATTAACTCTTTGACTGCCAGACGTTTTCAGAAAAGGGATGCTACCAGTGCCAGCCGATTTAAGCATTTTGACTGATCTTTCAAGGTCCACAGAAAATGTTGTGTTTGGACTATGGAAACACACATACTACCAAATGAAAGATTGGACTCTCATCTTTCATCAGAAAAAAAAGTTTGTTTCTACCTTATTCCGTTTTTCAGTAATCAACAATAAAAAAATGGTTAGTTTCACCGAAATGCTCTGTTTTGAAACAAAAAACGGAGAAAACAAGCTTTTTGTGAAACGATGTTATTTCATGCACTCTAGTGAATTGTACACTTCTTTTTGTCCATGAATGATGCCACAAACACCTAAATAGTGCTTTACTTCTGTAAAACACTACCAACAACAATGAAAATGTGTTTTTATATTGCAAAATACGTTTATTTCCATTCAACAGTGTAACAATTTGACAAAACAATTTCGCAAACTATTTACAAATGTGTGCAACTGTGGTACTATTTACAATTATGTGGATGTTTCAAATACAGTTTTTCTTTTTGTAACACTCCCCTGCGTGCAAGGAGACAGAGCAGGATTTGCACAACAGATTCGTTTCACTGCGATTGCCCCTTTCGCGTGCAGACGTTACACTTTCTTGACGGCCTTTTTTTTCGGGGAATAGCAAGTAGCAGACTGTACCCACTCCTCCGATGAATATGCATTGGACTCGGGGCACTCTTCGTCGTCCGATTCAACGTCCGCCTGAGCAGAAGTGCTCTGTTGTGCTCCGCGTTTTCCGGTGTTAGCATCACGAGCCAGTGAGGCTTTATGACGTGGTCATAGCCGCCGCGTCAACGCTTCCAACTTCGGCGTCAACGCTTCCAACTTCGGCGTCAACCTCGGAGCCACCATCATCATCATCGTCGTCATCACTGTGCTCTTTAGCTTTGGTCGATGAGCTGCTTGCAACCGGTAGCCATTGTTCGCTTCCTCAGCCATCTCGCTCCGCCTCACGTCTTCTACTGCCGCGTCAACGCTTCCAACCTCGGAGTCACCATCATCATCATCGATGATGATCATCGTCGTCACCAATGTGCTCTTTAGCATTGGTCGATGCTTTTCGTCTTTGAAAAAAATGCTCAAGCGTGAGCTGCTTGCAACTGGTCGCCATTTTTGCTTCCCATCCCCAGCCATTGTCCCCTCTAGCTCCGCCTCACGTCTTCTACTGACGCCTACCCAATCTTGTCAAAAGAGAGTCATCGCTGCCATCTAGGGGCAAAAAAATAGTCATTAGGCTAACTAGATCTGCTTGAAACTTTCACCACAGCTGGCCAAGGCTTTCCTCCACCCGTTTCTAAAAAAAAAATAAAAAAAATTGGAGAACGTCTTTTAACGTCCTTGGCGGCCCTCCGTAGGTTTTTACTAAACGTCATTTAACGTCCTTGTCAGTAAAAGAGTTAAAATGAAAGTTTTACCAAAAATAAATAATTTTTTCTCAATGATTCCATTTAAATCTACGTCTAACTGGTTCCAGTTGTTGGACACAGGAGACAAAAGGAGAGAGAGAGAGAGGGGGGGGGCGGAAGAAAAACTTATCCTTCACCTACCATGTCCTTTTTATCTAGTTTAATTTAATTTTAACAGACAACAGTACAAATCACCACCTTCTTAAAACAGCAGCTCACGGCCCCCATCCTTTCAAAATATGCAGATTTCCTGCTACCATTCTTTTTCACCCTTTTTTGAGGACAAAGAATTTTGGAGGGAAAAAATTACTTTCCACCCATCTTTTCTTTCTTTCCTACACTTAAAAATCACTGTCTCAAACAAACTTACACTTCCATTCACTTAACTTCTGCACTTTCCTCATCTCCACAAAGGCAGTGAGGAGAAACAGACCAAACGGCCATTTTGATTTCTAAAATCTCGCTAGAACATCACACAACACACCTTTCCCATTGTCAGAGTCACACAAACAGTCACAAACTCCCTGCAGGCACACAAACAAGGAAAAAAAATCACACAATCCACACATGCTCCAAACATTTCACCAACTGGGCTCAACAAACACTCACACACAACCTCCTCAACTTAATTCAGTGTCGTCTCAGTTGTTGAACCACAGACGAACACAAACCACTCCGAAGTGCGCACTCATTTGTAAAATACACCATTTATTCGTCTAATAATAACTTCACCACGTACTTATAGCTCAAATGTCGACTTATTCGCGCACAATCCATCGCAACGTTACGGCTGCGACACAGACACGTTGCGCACAATTTAAAACAAACAACGAAAAACCGCGTGGCCACAACACACCATGGAGCTTAACAAACAAACAAACGCGTTCACTCAACAATTCATTTCTAAACCAAGAGCTCTCGCTTGGTTCAAATTTTCCCCCCGGGTCATCTTTCACAGTCAACACTTCATCCAATTTATGTTCCAATTTCTTAACAGATGCTGCTGCCCGCAGCTAACTCATCCTTAGCCTTAAAAACAGATTCGCACAGTAGCATCTTACCAAAAACTCATCTCCTGCGCAAAACTCGTACGCTGGCAGAGCCGCTAGCTTAGCATCAGTTTCCTCATTCTCAAAATCACTTAACATCGTCATCTGCGCAACTTTCCCAAGAGCTATCCAACGCTAACATTCTAGCACAAACCAACATTTGGCTCACGACCCCACACGTCTAACTTTTCTTCCATTCGAAGAAACTTATAGAAGTGTTTTTCACGGAGGTAATCAGCGTCTGGCGCTGTTTACACAATCAAGTTCCACAAACACACCACACTTTACAACGGTGAGAACCAACCACTATCACAATTCGTGCGCATTCATACATTTAAAAGAGTTTCATACTTACGTTGACGCCGTGGTGGAAATGCGTCCAGCATCATGAACTCACTGTTCGCTTAGCGACCAATTCTGACTCTCGACCGGAAGTCTATGCAAACCTCCTTAGTTACGGTCAAATTTTTTCCGTCCATAATATGTAGTAATTAGTCGTTTTTAATATTTATAAAGTCAGTGACGTCTCACTTATTATACTACGATATAACAGATCAAAAGTATTCTCATTAATCCCCCCAAAAAAAAAATATTTTTCTTTTTTTTCTCTCAGACAAACACAAACAAGACGAAAACGAAACAGATATTAAATACCTTTTGCGCGACTTCAACAAATATATCCGGATCTTCACGGGCGGCTTATCACACAGCTCTGAACCGAAAAAACGGCAGGCTTCCTATTATATCAATCCACGCACCGTAGCGAACTACGCGACATACGGGCGTTTAGCTCAGCAAACACTACGCGTGATCAACGCGAGCTGCTTATTTCACAACACACATCCGCAACACATAGTGCGATCACCACTAGCTGCTTATAACACCACAACAACAGAATCAGCCTATTCCTCCGTGGTACTCAATGTCACATGCCGTTTTAAACGGCGAAGCGCTTCGACTTGACGTCACTTCCGTAAACACGGGGCATTCCTATGCGCGACTTAATATTTTCCCGGCTTCTGATTTAACACAACAGACACTCACCGAGGAATTATGTCCCTCGTTTCAATAACTCCACACAGCACACACCTTGTTAACACACAGGCGGCTAATCCACTCCGCACTCCCAGTATCTTATATACTGACGGCTTATTCATACGAAGAAATAAAAACACAACCTATTCCACCGCGGAAAAAACTCCCATGCATGGTTCAATGTCGTAGTAATTATCTAAATCGAGGACTTTCCGTCCCACCGTAAGAAATATTACTACAACCCCCCTAACTTGTTCACAGATCCCAAATACAACTTAGCACAGACGAAATGCAACCGTATTGATCCTAAACAACCAGAATTTCTCTACGTGGATAAAATGTCCACTCACCTTGTTAATATTTTTGCGCTTTAGAAATCCGGTGTTCAGGATCAATCACAGCTGTTGAAAAACGTCTCAATAAGATCACGTCGGGGTCACCATTTTGAAGGAATATTTTGATTACTATATGAAGTGTAATCTTTGCGTGTCCAAATAATTGTATTCAGAATCTGATGAAGAAGTTTTCCTGCAAGAATTTATTTAGAGGCCTCTAAAGACACAGTCAGAATATCACATCAGAATGCAACGTGATGATTCCAAGTGTGTGACAATTGTATGAACATCGACTCATTTATACAAAAAAGATAAAAGGTTCCTCCTCCTGGCTCTTGATTGAACAAAGGGCAGACATGTCATCTCCTAGTGACCAAATGTGTGATGTTATTAGCAAACAGACGTGATGTTATTAGTAAGCAGACATTTACATACAGTTCCCCTTCTTGACTGGGGGAGAGATGCAATTAGGATCTAACCCCAGACTTTTAGACTCCAATGCCAAAAGGCTCTAAATAACATCATGCACATTCCTATCTTCAATAGCTTCGAGGGTGAGAGGATAAAATAAAGTTCACAAAATCATTACTCCACTGTATTCTATTAAACACTCATGATTATATCACATTGATATGCCTATAAGTAAATTAAAAAACAGTAAAACATCAAATTGAAAATATTAAATGTCTTCAATATCCACCATCTTTTCTCAGATAATATGTTTATATCATATACATCCTTGCTCCAAAAATACAAAATCAAAAACTGAATTTTTTTACATTATCTGCAAGTTCAAAGTATGATAAAGAAACAAATTCCAACACTTTGGGGTATGCGCCAACCGCCTGTTTTAGCTAAAGATATTATAAAGCTTTCTCCGACACCAACAAAAAAAACTCTCAAAAATATATAAGTTACTTTCGTATACTGATAAAATGTATTTACCCATCTTAAAATGGGAGACAGACTTGTCTATAGCTCCGGAAACTGACTTTTGGATTCAAGTTTGTGAAAACGTATTTAAAATGACAAAACACACAAATTTACAATTTATCCAATATAAAATTATTCACAGAATATACATTACTCAATATATGATGAAGAAAATGGGACTCTCAGACTCTGACATTTGTCTCCAGTGTTTACAAAACACAACTCTGCTGCCACCCCTTGCCCTTCTTGTCGTCTCCTCCCCCCGTTCCGTCCCCCTCCCCTGTCCGCCGTCCTCCCCCTCCCCTGGGCTGGGGGATCAATCCATGGCCCGGGTCTGGGAGCTGCGGGGACCGGGCGTGGGTGTTGTGCTTGCCCCGCTCCAGTGAGCCTCCTGGCACCTCGGGCGGGCCCCAGTATCCGCGGGGCGAGCCCTATCGCCCTGCCTTGCTGTTCCCATATGCCCACCGTGGTCCCGGTGTGGGGGTACGGGTGGCTGGGGGTGGGGGTGCAGGGTTGTGGTGCACGCACATATGCACACACACACCTGCACATGCACATACTCACACACATACTCACGCACATACAAAAAAAGAAAAAGACAAAAAAAAGAGAGAGAGCAATGATGATGACATGTCGAATCGGTAAGATTACCGAATTAACAATACTGAGCTCTCTCTAGGAAGAAAAAGAAATGAAAAAAGTCATGATATTCACAACAACAACTTGGCTCTCAACACCAAAAAGACCAAGGAGATTGTGGTGAATTTCCATAGAAAAAAAAACAAATCAACCTCTATAGGCAACGATGTGGTGGAGAGGGTAAGAAGCTTCAAATTCCTGGGGGTAACAGTGACTGAGGACCTGTCCTGGGGTGATCACATTTCTACAGCGGTGGGCAAGGCACAACAACGCCTCTACTATTTGAGGAAGCTAAGGAGCGCTCACATTCCCAGATCGCTGATGGTGAACTTTTACAACCGTGCCATCAGAAGCGTTCCAACGTGGATTCTTAATGTGGTTCTCCAGCTGCACTAAGGCTGACCAGCGGGTTCTCCAGCGGGTGGTGAAAGCTGCTGGGAGAATCATTGGAACGTCTCTCCCTAAGATCAGCACCATCTACTTCACTCGCTGTTTGAGTAGAGTGCGCAACATCCTATGGGACCAGCACCATCCGGCTCACCACTTTTTCCACCTGCTGCCCTCAGAGAGAAGGTACAGGTCTATACGGGCCAGAACATGAAGACTGGCCAACAGTCTGTATCCACAGGCTGTGAGGTTACTGAACTCTGCTCCTCTTCCCTCTCTGGATCCCCTTTATGGACAATAAAAACATCCAACAACAACAATAACTTTGAACCGGTTTGCATTGTTGCAGAATGTCACTACTCCCTTTTTCCATTTATCCTTCTTATTCAACGTTTGACGACTATAATATTTGATTAAATGATCCAGTTTTGCACTGATGTACGATGTAATCTCAGGTATCTGAATATTCCTGCTCTGCACTTTATTAATGACAAGACCTTAAGTTGCGCTTAGTATTTGTTGTACAATGTCCTATACTGTGTCAAATGTTTACACTGGGTTATTTTATGGGTATTTATTTTGTGGGATTTTGCACTTTACCAACTCTGCTGTATAGATGCTCCAAACAAAGTTTTGTTGTTCCCTTGTGACAATGACAATAAATATTCTGAATCTGAATGCTGGAAAACATGCTATTCGATTGGAAGACAAAGAAACAGTCTGTTTGTAATTACAATAGATAATGCCAGTAACATGAAGACAGCCTCTGAGTATTCTCCATGTGTCTGGTTTTCTTGTTTCAGCCACAATCTAAATCCAGCAATTACCAAAGTCCTCAAGATCAGCAAGGTGGAATCCGCTATCAGAGCATGGCGACAGTGCAGTGCAGGGGTTCTCTTGAAGCTGGAAACAGAAATGAGACCTTAAAAAGAAGCAGGAAGAATAAATCCTAATGAGCCTCCACTTGCACTCATTCATGATGTGGTAACCAGATTGGGGTCCAAAAATGATTTCCACGTTCTTGCTCTCTGTGGGGTGCGAGCAGGAGACCAAAACACATGGCATCTCATACCTAAAGGCAGTGACATCACTGTTTTGGAGGATGTAAGACAGCTCCTTTGCCTGCTCCACGATTTCACTGATGCCCTGGCCTCCGAGAAACAGGTTACGCTTTCCGCCCAGCAACCAGTCCTGGAGCACATCAAAAGTGAGTTACTTGAAAATCAAGATGGGGACAGCAATCTGACCAAACTCATGAAAGGGGTCATGAGAGAGGACTTGCTGGAGCAGACATAGCAAGTCTTATGGATCCCAGGTATAAGGCAACCTTTCTTGATGATGTAGAAGCCATAGTCAAGTCATGTAGGAAGGAAGCAATGGCACTTGCAGAAGAACTTCCAGGCGCAGAACAGCCAGCAGCAGCAGCAGCAGCAGCACAAAGCGCCTCCTCCTCTTCTTCTTCCTCCTCTTCTTCCTCGACCACCTCTACCAAGAGGAGCACAAAGCTCCTCCTCCTCTTCTTCTTCCTCCTCTTCTTCCTCGACCACCTCTACCAAGAGGAAAGAGCCTATCTGGACTGTTGCAGAAAATCATCACTGCAAAAAATAACAGGTTAGGGCTACGAGGAGCAACGGGAGGTGCAACACCATCAACACAAGAAAAAATTGATTATGAGATGAAACTTTACTTGTCCCTTTCTTCAATCACTGCTGAGGCTGACCCACTGGCTTGGTGGAAGCCACATGAGGAAGAAATGCCAATAATTTCAAAAGTGGCCAGAAAGTACATTTGTGTTCCAGCTGCCAGCGTGCCTCCAGAAAGGGTGTTCAGTGCACGTGGCCATATCCTGTCTCCTAGCAGGTCAAAACTAACCGCTGCTAATGTGAACATGCTCACAATCCTGCAATATAATTTGAACTAAAATTACGGTAGTGTCATTTGGCACTGATGCGGACAGAGGCTCTGCAGAGTTAGTTTTTCAGAAAAGAAATACATACCTAATATGTTGTTTCACTGTTATGTGTATTATTTAGGTTTCAAATGGTACTTTATATTTTATTATTCAGTTATTTATTTTCACTTTGGTAAAATGAATCTAAAGTTAAAGCCAATTTGAGGTTTTCAAGTTCTGAAACTATTTATTTTCTTTTTTTTGTCGTATTTGTGTGCTGTATTAGTTTTATAAGGCAGCAACTTTTTTATTTCATCCATTTTCTTAACCGCTTGTCCTCACTAGGGTCGCGGGGGGTGCTGGAGCCCATCCCAGCAGGCTTCGGGCAGTAGGCACATAGAGACAAACAACCATCCATACTCATAATCACAATTTGGAGGGCTCAATTAACCTGCCATGCATGAATGTGGGTGGAAACCGGAATATCCGGAGAAAACCCACACAAGCACGGGGAAAACATGCAAACTCCACCCAGGAAGGCCGAAGCCCAGACTCAATCTCACGTCCTCTGTACTGGGAGGCGGACATGCTAATCCACCGTGCCGCCCTTAAAAAAAAAAAATTATATTCATTGATTTAATGTTAAATAAAATGGACATTATGAAAGAATGCTGACATGATTTTTTAAATATTTTATGTCTATAAGAAAAAAACATAACAGTTATTTTTCTTCTCAGACTGTAATCGTACACCAAAATCTGAAACCGTTGCACCCCTTTCATACACCCTTTTTTTTGGGGGGGGGGGGGGGGGGGTGGGGCTTGTTTTTATACTACGTAAAGCGCTTTCAGTTGCATTTTTTTGTATGAAAAGTGCCATATAAATAAAGGCTGATTGATTGATTGATAGATTGATTATATTGAAAATACACCATGCATTTAAACATATCACACAGGAAATTAAGGCAGTAGAAAACGAGGACCATTCTGAACCGGGACAAAAGGCTAAAATTACTAATTGGTTTACTGATCAGTAGTACTTTGTTCGATTGATTTGCAATTAATTCTGGTTTGTGGTGCATAAAAGGCAGAGGCTGGCGCCAACCTTGAAGCTTGTGCTACCTTATACTCACTTAGTGGGCGAAGTGGGAGAAAGAACATCAATAGTGTTGTTGTCAGTCCTGCACAGGACTTGCACTGATACGGTCTTAATTTGTTGTTGCTGCATGGGAGATTGTCTAGAGCTATACATTTTCTCTCCATTTTTACATATTGGAAAATGTATTCTTGTACGTGCAGGTAAATGGTATTTAAATTTGATCCGATTATGACATTAGTAGGAACTTTAAAATATGCACAGAGGCCTATTTTGCACTGCAATGGGATGCATTATGTGCAGTTGTGTCATACAATCATACAGAAAGTCTTAGTTGGTCCCTTAAGTTTTCCAACTGTGCCCAACTCATTTTGATATAAGAGCATGTATCACAGATCCACAGAAACAGTGTACATGTCAAGAAATGGAAAAAAACTTTGTTTTTATTAGATGTTACCAAATTATTTTCACACACAAGCCTTACGCGTGCAGATTCTTTTTCATGGTAAGTGTTTAAAACAATCAACTTTATTTTTTGAAATGTATGACCGCACAATAATTGCGATCTACCATGTTTTGACAACACGCCACTGACGCAGCAGTCGTTCAATACCACCCAGCCGTGGCCACAAAACGAGAACAACACATGGGAACGGCTGCTCAGCCCGAGGGCAACTTCACTCGATAGCAAGCTATAACGCCGTAGTTGATTAGACTATACTGGCTGAAATAGCAAACAATCACAGATAAGACTACTACACGGTCAGAGGTGGGTAGTAACGAGTTACATTTAGTCCGTTACATTTACTTGAGTAACTTTTTGGGAAAAAGTACTTCTAAGAGTAGTTTTAGCACACAACACTTTTTACTTTTAGTTGAGTAGATGTGTGAAGAAGTAACGCTACTCTTACTCCGCTATATTGGGCTACACTAGAGTCGTTACCTGCTGCCCCATTCATACATTAGATTTAATGTATTTTCACGTAAGCGCGCCGCTTGACTGACTGTGTGGGAGAATGTCCGTGGACACACGCCATCGTTCGCTTTTGGCGGGAGCATCATCTTTGCATATTAGCGTCAAACAAACAATTAACTTACAGTATAAGTGGGTCATTAAGCTCTGAAAAAAGCAAAAGAGATTTTAAGAGGACACTGCTCACCGTGCATGCCTGCTTCAGCACCATGGCAGAAGTTAGAACACAACAAGTCACGGAGAGATGGAGCGAAGCGAAGAGGTGTACAACACCAGTGCGGGAGGGAAACGAGCTAGGGGTAGAGGAGGAGCTGCCGGAGAACTTGCGACCAAGTAGATCGCTGGTGCAGTGCACATACGTGCTGGCCAATGTATGTAAAGTGTTGTACACGTTTATATTTTCTTATGTTCAATGAACTTTAATGAAACAACAAAGAGCTATGATTGGCTAAGGACGCATGTTTTTTTAAACAATAAACTTTATTTAAACAATATACACAGCAAGTAGGAAAATTTAATATAGACATTGTAGTCCATACAATATAAACAACACAAAATACGCCAGGGAGGTTACAAAGGCTTTAGAATAGAAGCTAAACAAAATAGACTAAGGTGGCAGAACTAGCTGAATTAGTGAAGATGATTGTCACTTCACTTTGCCAGTGACAACAACACAAATCTACACTATTTGTTGGAGTCTAACATTTTATTTATGTGAATTTATTTGCACATAAACATTTATGGTCGTGGGATTCTGTTAAATCTGGGTGAAGTTATTTATTTCAAGAATATTTTGTAAACAATTACTGAGTGTTTGGGTCATACAATTCTTGTTTGGGCACGCACGTAGTTAGAGCGGTAGCGAGAAAGAGAGAGTCTACTACTAGGTTACAAGGCATACAACACCGTATGTTACTGTTTTTGTTTATTAAATGTTTGCGTCAAGGACATTGATGTTCGAAATGATTGTGAATATACTGTATGTGTACAGTATTCTCGTGTGTGATGTTACAACATTTATGCTATTTCGGCTACGGTTAGTATGCTCACTGTAAAAAAAAGTCTGTAGATATTACGGTAAAAAAAAAACTGTTAAATTGCAACAGTTAAAAGCTGTAAAATCCAAAATGGGATAATACCAAAACAAATACATTGAATTACTGTAAATCGAGAAATTATACAAAACTTTAATTTTTACAATGAGAATATGCAAAAAAACACATTATTTCATGAAAATGAAAAAAGGCCAACATTAATAAAACATTACCGTAAACTCACAAAAGAGTAATTACCGTAAAATTAACATTATTCTGCCAAAATTGTGTTGTGTTTTTTTTGCTGATTTGTATGTTTGAATTTACAGTACAAAACCGTTAATAATTCTGAAAATATACCTTCATTTCTACAGTAAAAATATGTTAAAAATATGGTCTGTTGTAATATCTGAATGAAAACTGTCGTGTTGATTTCAATGAAAAACATGACAAGTTTCCAAACTTTTTTTTTTCAAGGTTTATTTCAAGCAGCACAAAAACTAGTTTATGTTGAGCAAGGACTCCATAAACACCCTTTAGGCTATTGTGATATTACATCACAGTGTGCAATGTTGGGCATTGTGATTAGGGACCGACCGATTAATCGGACTACTGATAAAATTGGCTGATTATGGCCCTTCAAAACGTTGGTCAAAATCATCAACCATTTTATAGATCTTTCAGTAGTTAACTATATCCATGTCAACCCTTTCATTAGGTGCAATTTCTGGCAGTATGTATATGCTGATAAGGTTTATATTATTGCTCAGACTGCATTAGCATTGTGCTGTTACCAACATTATACATTTATTTGCTAACACAAGTTGGGTGGTGTATGATGACTTTCTCTTTTGATGCATGCTTATTTTATACACTTACCTGCTGTCATCGACTGAGGAAAATATAATTATTATCGTTCAGTGCATTATTATGGTCTCAATTTATACAGTACATGCAGGTAACATAGAGCTTATACTTATTATATCATTTCCAACTTCATCGTGCCATGTTTAATACATGAATTTATATTATTTTGCACTTCAACTTATTTTGAATGAAAACTACTGTAAATCTCAGGGAGAGTTTTTGTGCACTTTTGTTAATTTATTCCAAATGAATCCTAAATTCAGAGTTTATTATATTAAACCTAGATTATTGCAAAATGCAATTTCTGGAGAAATTACGTGTGAAGGCTGCAAGGCTGAATGAAAAATGTGTAATGATTTGGAAAGATATTGAATGACATGGATAGTTGTAGAATGACCTGGAAAAAGCTGAACAGTTGAAAGTTGGAACGGTTTGAATCGGTGAATGAATGTAGAAATTACAGCAGAAAAAACAGGCGTAAATTGTGAAGAATCAAGTAGGAAATTGAGTAAAGTGTGAAGAATTAAGGAGGGAATGGTCATAATCATAATCATCTCTGAAGTGAAATGAATGAGTTAAATGTTTTGTCACTTTGAAATGATGTAAATATTTAGAAGCAGTTAGAGGAAGAAAATTAACACAAAAATAAAACTAATGTGGCAGAAAACAAAGAATACAAGGAAGGAGTGAGTAAATGAGTAAACAGTAAAATAAGATGAGAGGAATTGAGTATGCAATGGAGTAAGAGGGAGGAATCGAGTAAGCAGTCGAGTAAGAAGAAAGAAATTGAGTAAGCAATGCAGTAAGAAGCGAGTAAAAAGCGGAGAATCGAGTAGCAATGGAGTAAGGAGTGAGGAATGGACTAAGCAATGGAGTAAGGATCCTGGAATGGAGTAAGCAATGAAAGCAAAAAAATTATATGAATTGTGTGAATTGAGTAAGTGATGAAGAATCAAATTATAAAATGGGGTAAGATTTGAAGAATCAAGAAGGGAATTGAATAATAATCATCCATAAAGTGAAAGGAATTAGTTAAATGTTTTGAATGCCACTTTGAAATTATGTAAATGTAAATGAATCTCCCATTAAGAATGAATGAGTGATAGTAGGGTACAAAATTGGAAATTTTGGGTAAGGTGTGGATATTTGAATAAAATAAATGGATCCAATCCCAATCATGACATGAATATTTGGAATAGATTAAAATTGGAATCACAAAAACTGGATGAATTATGTGAATGGACTGAATGGAAGTGATGATGAATCAACTAGAAAATGGGGTAAGGTTTGAAGAATCAGGTAGGAAATTGACTAATTCATTGATTCCATAGCATCTCCTGCAATTTGAATTTAATTTACAAGCATCTGAAATTATGGGAAATACTTTAAAAACACCTCAAGTATTTTTCTACTGTCTGTTATCAATGCGCCAAATTTCGAATGGGCCAATGAGCGCATTGTATCTGACTCCTGCGTTCAACGCGAGCTGACTTCACCCGTTCATGTCCACAGTCTTCCCCGAAGGAGCTTCATCATCAGTGGTCTGGATTTTGGGGAATTTTCCTGACCCAGAAAGAGCTTAAGGACATTGTTGACCTGATTTGTGCTCAGCAGATTTGCAAGGCTCAGGTCACCTATCTTGATGTTCTCATTCAAGAATATTTGGAAACCAGGAAGGCATTATTACCAGATATCAACTTGAGACCTAAACACCACTATTTGCAGCACCATCCTGGACTGATCCTGAAATTTGGCCCACTAATCTGGGTATGGACTGCATTTTGAGAGCAAACATAGTTACTTCAAAAGATGTGCAAGGCATCTAAAGAATTTCAAAATCTGTGTTTGACTCTTTCAGAGCGGCATCAGATGTTTCAGGCTTTTCTCTTTGCAGGACTGTGAGTCCTCCACGCTTGCAAGTAAAAGATGCCTCACTGTTTTACACAGAACTTTACAGTGAACAGGTAAAAGGCACAATCCTCCAATTTGGCTTCACTGAAAGAAATACAAAAATTGTTGATGTGGAGTATAATAGGATAATTTACAGGAAGGGTCAGTTTGTTGTCACCAAGAATGATGATTCAGTGGAATTTGGTGAATCATGATTCTCGTGAAAGATGATTTTGCACTTCATTTTCTGCTGAGAGTTTATGATGGAGAATTTCTTTCACACTATCACATGTACTCTACGAAGGACACTGGCAGATTGGAATGCAGGCTTATCAGTGAACTGTCCTTTTTTTTTTTCAAATGAGTTTCTATATTTGAATTTTTTATGCTTTTTGTGGTTGTTTTGGTAAAAATTTTTACTCTAAATGTTCACGTTTAAAAACATTTTTTTCCCCCACAGTTAAAGCGCAATGGGCACCATAAAATCAGTAAAAACAGTATCAGTTAACAATGCTTCTCTTTTTTTTACAGCAAAATCCTGAATTAAGTACATTTTGTAATTGTAAAATCAACAGTATCAGTACATTTTTGTACCTTAGATGTCGAAAATGTTTTACCGTAATTTAACTGTAGCGTTTTGGCAACCACAGCTGCCGGTATTTTACCATAGAAATAGCATTTTTTAAATGCACATTTTCAGGTAAAATATTATTATTTTTAAATATCAAAACTTTTTTTTACAGTAAAATCTTTAATTAAGTATATTTTATAATTGTAAAATCAACAACCAATCAATACAATTTTTTACCATAAACGTAGAAAATAATGTAATTTAACAGTACACTTTCTGCAACCACAGCTGCTGGTATTTTACCGTAAAAACAGCAACAAAAAATTTACAGTATAGTTTAATCATGTGTTTCATGTGAATGTGAAGTCAACTAATGCCCTCAGTGATTGCGAAACAAATATGGAACGGCATTTGTACGGACGCCGCAAGAAAAAGAAAGCATTTGAGTCTGTGTGTCAATTCATATCAGCTCCGAAGCGGTGCGTATCCGGATGCGGAGCTGCGTAAGATATACACAAGGTATAATTTTTTTATTATTATTCGGATTTTCATGAAACTGAAGAAATTACACCAGTCAGACAGGAAGTCGGGCGTCGACATTCAAGGCAGATCCGTTAGCAAAACCGTTTGCAAACTATTTTTTTTTTATTTATTTTTTTTTACGAACATACTTAACAATTTAAATGAATGAGATGAGTTAAAACGCTCAAAATCGTCTGGCATTGTCGTATTTTTTATTAATTTTTTTGATAACGTGTGGGAGTAAAAGAGTTAATAGAGATGGATGAAATGATGATAAAAAGTTTGTTGTCTTGGGAAGCTAGCTAGCTACATGGCTTGACATGAGTTAGATATTTAAAAGACAAAAAACAAACTCGGAATATGTTCAACATGACAAAATAACGCTTTAAACACAAAACGTACTAACCAATAGTAGAAGAACCATGGTAGAAGTCCCGTAAATAATGTCCAAAAAGCGTATCAATGTATCAATATCAAAACGAAAGACATGTGTGGCTATTGTTTACCAGTAGAGTAGCTCTCTATATACACTGTTGTTATAGTGTGAACTAGTGGCGCAACGGATCAGCGTTGATCCGTGGTCGGTTCGGATCAGGCCCCACGGTTCAGATCGCCTATGATCTGCGGATTGGTTGGTGTTAGGAAAAGTAACAACAACAAAGTGGACATTCACACTGGACACCATTCAGACATGTCAAAGAAACTGAAACAAACTCAACGTAACACAACAATTACGCTCAGGCTAACTTCAAAATAAAGGTTATTTACATTGATGGCAATGCAAATAGCCTTAGTAGACATTTACTTTGAAAGTGGCCCATGTCGCGGCATGATGGCTAGCTTGACTTCCCTTTTAGACTACATAGTTTAGATTGAACACTATTCCGAACTCCAATTCAATCGCTAATTTAGGACGCTAAGAAACTGCTGATTAATTATGCTGTCATTGTATGACACGGAAGAAGTCTCCGATGGAAGTGGCTACTGGCTAGCATGCAACTAGCTTGTAGCAAAACCTACGAGTGCCTGGCTGGTAGCTGTAAATGAATTTGACAGCTAATACCTTACTTCAATTAATTTTCCATATTTTGGACCAAGGCTACTTTGTAATTCACTTTTCATGTTTAAAGGAAGGGAATGTGCCTTGACACTTTGAGGATTTTTCATTATATAAAAAAAAGAATATAAATAGAACTTTGTCTTGATTTATTTTATAAAAACACCTTTTCCCCATTAAAAAAAGAAAAACATTCAACTCAAAAAGGCAAATTCTAGCCATTTAGATTGTAGGAACTCAAGTATAAACCCTTAGTAACTTATTTTACACATGGACCATGTATAAAATAAGAATGTTTCTGCCTTATATTGCACTTAAAGTTTTGTTCCTAAAACGGCTAAATTAGACATTTTTAATTGATCTTTTCGTTTAATTTAATGGAAAAAATGAATTTTACAAAACAAATGAAGACACTAAATCCTAAACGGTTATATTAGACATTTTGAATAGATTTTTTTTTAATGGGGGAAAGCATTTTACAAAATAAATGAAGACAAAGTACTATTTATCTTTTTTTTGGCTGATCCGAAAAATTATCCAATCCGTGGCTCAAATCTGCGATCCGAGCCGAACCCTGACTTTTGTGATCCGTTGCACCACTAGCGTGAACTCAACTCTTCAGTGTGAACCCCCATGATCTTGTGGTTTCACGGGTGCATATTTGCAGATTTACAGACACATACAACGCACCGCACTCAGTGTGAATTGCAGTGTGCCGCCTGACGCACCGTGTCCGTACTGTAGTCAGTGTGAACCTGGTGTAAGTGGAGTAGCAGTGCTTATTTTTTTTATTGACTTAAAGGACTACTGACACCAGTGGCAGACTGACAGTCCGTCAATACTGACAGAATGCCCACCTTTGTCGGCGCTTCTACTTTTAAACTCGACACATTAAGTCAAGTTCAGGTATTCAAATTTTGCCTTTTGTTTGAACTTACCTCAAAGAGTTATTCACCTTTGAACAAACGTTAACAATTGAAAACATGTATTGATATGTGAAAAAAAAAAATGCACTTAAGTTTCAATAACATAATGACGAAAGAATTAGGCAACCATTGACAGCAGATGTATTGTATCCAAGCATAATTTAAAATATATATATTTACAATTCTATTTTGAGGGACAGTACTCAAAAGCCTATACTTCTTAAACAATAAATTGTGTTTTTGTGAGAAAAAAATTTGAAAGTCAAAAACTCGATCACTGTACCAATACTTCAATCTTATATTTTTTACAATTCTATTAAAAAAAAAAGAGAGAGAGAGAAAGAGACAGTGACAGGGAGAGAGAGAGAGACACAGAGAGAGATTAAGAAAAGTTAGAGAAGAGGACACCACAGGCACTTCCTGAGTCCAGACTGTAAAGCCTTTTAGCACTAGAACTGTAGTGATCTGGTTACTAAACATGCCACCACAACGTTGAGAGACACACTGCAGCCTCCCCAAAGACGCAGAGCAGCTCCTCTGACTCCAGCATGGCTGAGAGGCAGATCTGTCTCAGACGTCACTGTGTCTAATCAACCACCTATATTATTGTTAGTTCAACATGTTTCATTGAAACAAAGCTTAATAAAGACACCGTTGTGTTACATGTGTCTTACATGTTAAACTACAGTTATAAATAGGTGTGTTATAATTTTTGGTATAAAAGTTGAAATGTATGCTGAAGGAAAACATTGACTAAATTGTCAATTAGGCTACTAAAATAGCTCTTTATTTCGTCCACTACAATTGGTCTTTATCTTAGTCGTATAAAATTTGATTACAACTAAAATACAATCAGATGACTAAATTGTGACTAAAACTTTAATTAATTTCAGTCAAAACCAACCGGGCTGGATTTGGATGAGGACGCACTTCCCTGACGTCTTCTTGCTGTACTTCAATTTCTTCAATGGATTTTCGCACTATTCTAGTTAATAATGTTTGGTATCACAAACTATGTAAATTATTCCCCATTTGGCATCCATTGCAGCCTGATCATCCTGGAAGGGGGATTACCACATTTACTTCTCAAGGTTTCTAAATTTTTTCCTCGTGCCAGTATTTACAGAAGTAGCCACGGTAGTTACAACGGTGAGATAATCTCCTTCCTTTTTCTTTTTTTTCTTTTTCTGGAGAGCTCAGTATTGTTCATTCGGTAATTTTACCGATTTGACATGTCATCATCATTGCTCTCCTTTTTTTTTTGTATGTGGGTGAGTATGTGTACGTGAGTGCGTGTGAGTGTGTGTGTATACCGTTCACCTAAACCGAACACTTCCAGCCAGAGTCGTGAGGCCGTCAGGAGACCCGAGGAAGGACCAAAGAAAAGAAAGGAAAGTGAAATCCAGCACCGACCAGACACCACCCACCAGGCCACCAACCAGAGTCCTTCACCAACCCCAGAGACATTTAAATTCCAACAAATCAGGGAGACCTCAAGAGGCCAAAGGAGAGACTGAGGAAAGGAAGGAAGGAGAGACTGAGGAAAGGAACGAAGGACAGACGAAGCAGAGTGAGATCCACAGACACCAGCCTCCACCGATTCAATGACCTGAGGAAAAAGCAGATTGTGTCTGAGTTTCGATAGATGCTGGTGTGGTGGATCTGGCATGCATGAAAATCTCCACCAAAGAGGGGAGCCGTCGACCCCTGCCAGGACAGAGCAAGCGCAACACCTCAGGGCCCCCATGCCGCGGCAGCGCCAAAGGACGACCCCCGGGCCCCGCAGGGGCCACCGGCCGGAGAGCAAACCCAGGAGCAGGAGCGCCCCCCACCCCAACACGGCCCGCGCCCCCAACGCAGCAGGACGGGGCACTGCAGGCCCGCCAGGCACCCCACCGGTCCACAGCCCTCGCTTCCCCCGCAGCACTGCTCTATACTGCGGTCTGCTCCAACCGATGGCACCCCCCCCCCACACACACACACACACACAGTTGTTGTGTGGTGCATTAAAATTTGAGGGGAGTTGTAGGGCGAAGACGGTTTTTCCTGACTATAAAAACACAACCATTAGTTACAAATTGCCAAATACAGAAACATCAATGTAAGTTATCGCGATGTGGTGGCTCTCGCTAACGGGCAGAATTAAGTAACCAGAATTAGGTTAAAATATTCTATATACGTAGACCATGTTTCTATAGATTTTGATATTTGGTTTTTATTTGAGGCAGATATTTTTTCCATTAAAATGTGATTTATGAGGAGGTTAGACCATTGATAATCTCCTTCCTAATTCCACTGTGGTTTGTAGCACAGTATGTTTTTCTTTGCTGCCACTGGCATTGTTGTCTTTCTTTGGGCCCATGGTGAAGAAAATTGTTCTTTAAAAATTGCGAGTATGGAGCACCTCCTGGAGTATTCACGATCTGACTGGAAAGGAGCAGTGAGTGCATCGTCTCAACTACCGCAACGTGAGCGTTCGGCATAACTCGGCTCCGCTGGTTTTCAAGGTACGTTCGGCTTAGCTTGCTTTGCTCGGGTGTTCAAACTCCGAAAATGAGTTCAAACTGCGAAAATTAGTTCAAACTCCGAGGCATTTTTTACTCAGATTTTTTGGTTGAAGTCCAAATTGTACGAGTTCCGAGACGTTCAAACTCCGAGGTTTAAATTTAAATTTCTCAACAAAATTAAAACTGATTCTGTTATAATCTTTGAAAACTGTTTGATACAACTCAATTTTACAATTTTAGACCTCTTTAAAATGTAAAAATGCTGTTTTTGTTGAGTAATTTGTAGGGTTGTTCGATAACGCTTTTTTATTTTTTACAGACCGACACCAGTATGAGGGACCCAACTCTTGAGTAGTCACCGATACCAAGTACCAATACCGCTAGTACTTTTGATGCATAAAATTTCCCCCAAAAAACAGTGACTCATTATTAAAGAAAGGTGCTTGTCAACATTGTTTTATATCCTCGAAAAATTCAATTCAAAAAGTCAAAATTACATAGATTATAGATTCAGGTCCCACAATTTAAGTGATTTCAAGTATATATTTGTATATCTTTATATTATTTGGGCTTCTGTTTGGATGGAAAATGACCTCCTCACTGCACTGAAATGCAAAGAAAACTGCTTTTGGCACAGTAATACCTACAACCCGCTGGTTGTCAACCCTGGTCCTCGAGGAACACTATCCGGCCTGTTTTCCATGCCTCCCTATTCCCAACGCAGCTGATTCCAATGTCAGCTCATCAGCAAGATCTGGAGAAGCTTGATCATGATCCTCACCTGCGTGGAATCTAGAGACATGTAAAACCAGGACCAATTTTGAGAAACACTGCTATAAACCACAATAAAACACAACATGTCATATGCATTAGGCTGCCGTATTACACTTCCTGTAACATGATTGTAGCAATAATTTTTTTTCAGTGATGTGGAAAATAACAGTTAACAAAAACCCCAACCTCCACCTCCTAATATTTTCTCCCTCAATCCCTCACATCTAAATTCAAAACTTCAATTTTAAACTACTTTAGATCATAAATTAAGAACATAAGAAGCACATTAATCAATCTGTATCATAAAAATCACCTTTTAGGAGCTTGTATCCATGTAAAAATGCTAATTCCTCACCAAAATAATCACCAACGTCGTGTTTTCCTCCTTTCACCCCTCTGAGAAATTGACCTTACCGTAAACCACGCCCGCATGACTTGGTAAACCATTTAAGACGATGTCATGTCTGCGTCGGCACGTGCATTTTGCTGCGGACAAACAAAGCAATCCAGCCCCCGGTGGTGCTTTGATTGGTTATCCAAAAATCAATAAAAATGGTTAAAGCTGTAGTCACGGCTTGTGTAAGAGAGATAACCGAGTCCGGTTCATTGCCTTCCCTAAACCCTCAAATAACTTACGAAAATTGTCTGTGCTTAATCAAACTTTGTGGAAGACCACATGACCAGTTCAATCCCTCCAAAATTACCAGAAACTACTACGTCTGCACTGAGGTAATGTTCTCCATTGTTGTTTTTAGACAAAGGTTAACGATAGCTCCGGGTAGCTAAACTTTGAAGGAATTGTATGATTACTATTTTAAGTGTAATCTTTGCGTGTTCAAAATCATTGTATCCGAGATCTGATGAACAAGTTTTCTTGCAAGAATTTATTTAGAGGCCTCTAAAGACACAGTCAGGACATCACATCTGAATCCAAGTGATGATCCCAAGTGTGTGACAATTTACAGAACATCGACTCATTTATACAAAAAAGATAAAAGGTTCCTCCTCCCGGCTCTTGATTGAACAAAGGGCAGACATATCATCTCCTAGATTGAACAAAGGTGTAAGGTTGATGGTAAACAGACATCTTTATACAGTTCCCCTTCTTGATTGGGGGAACAGAAGTAATCAAAATCTGACCCCAGACCTTCAGTCCCTAAATGACAAGAGACTCTGACAACATCATGCACATTGCCCCTCCAACAGCATTTGAGGGTACAAAGATTAAATAAAGTTCACAAAATCACCATCCCACTGTATTCTTTTAAACACTCATGATTATATCACATTGATATGCCTATAAGTAAATTCAAAAACAGTAAAACATCAAATTGAAAATATTAAATGTCTTCAGTCCTACCATTGAACTTCTATAAGTTCAAAAACCGGACATTTAATCCCACAATAGTCTAGAGAGAAAGTCCAGCGCGAATCTTGATCGTCGCAAAATGAAGCAATGTTTATGTGTGGAGTTTAGAAATAAGAATAGCAGGTGAGAGAGAGAGAAAAAGATAGATAGAGGGGCTTAGCAGTCAAAATTCAGTTTGATTCATTAAAAAATTCGGTGGAAGGGGCATAATAAATGTGAGGCATAACACTATGTGATGTGGTTAAGTGTCACGACGCAATAGCAGATGTGGCCGTCCCTCGAAGCCATCTCCTGATGAAGGTCTTTGTTGAATGAAAAGTACGTTCGACAGTTGGTCAATCAATTTTTATTTTTTTTTTAAAAAGAGGCGTTTGTCAGTCTCTTTCCGAACCCTGGCTCACTGCCAGAGATCGCAGGAAAGATCACGGGACTTCATTCCCAGTGTGACTCACCCTTGTGAATTGATGAAAAGGGGCATGTGATTCAAATCACCATTGAGTGATTTCCCCCTTTCACCAGCAGATTGACACTTGATCAGCTTTTCCAGGCGAATCAACTGTGCCCATCTTTGCCCATGGAAAAGGCACTCCAATGAATCTTCTTTCAGCGACCTCCTTCAGCTTCTTCTCAGTCCTCCTGACCAGCCGGGATGCTTGTTGACGCTCCTTTGACTCAATGTCGAGCTGCTCCTCCATTTGAGCGATTTTGGCCTCCAGGGAGGCGATGGTGTACTTGTACTTTGACTTGATGGTGCTTTCAAGCTCCTGCAGCTTCAGCTTCAGCTCCTTGTTTTGGCGATCCAGCTGGGAACGAGCGCCCTCCAGTCGCTGGACGCTGCTGTGTTCGGCGCCAAGCTCCGTGGTCAGCTGCTCCATCTGCAGTGTGGTTCTCTTCAGACGCTCGTTGATCATCTCGGTGTTGAGTAGCTCCTCCTCCTCCTCTTCATCCAGCATCTCGCGCAGGTTGTTCTGCTCATCCTCCTGCTGCCGCAAGCGAGTGGAGATGTTGAGCTTCTGACGAGTCTCCTCTTGGAGCAGTTCCTGTGCATCCTGAAGCTGAGACTCCACTGAAGAAAAAGGTCTTTGCTGAATTTGATGTTTTTGCCCTCGGCTTCAGTCAGAAGGCTGTTGACATTGTCCAGCTCAGACTGCATTTTGGCCATCTTGTCCGCCATCTCCTGCCTCTGCCGTTCGCTGTCTCCAAATTTGACCTGAAGCTCCTGAACTTGGGACTCTGCTTTCTTGCGACGGTGCTCTGAATCGGATTTGCCTTGCGTCAGGGTCTTGAGCTCGATTTGCACCTCGTTCCATTCGCTCTCTAGGGCCTGTTTTGATTTCTCCATAGACATCTTGTTCCGCTTGGCCTGCTCCACCTGTTCATTAAGCTCGTCAAAGGCCTGGTTGTGTTTCTGTCTCATGTCGGCCATCAGCTGCTCGTGGGCCTTGGCCTCGTCCTCCACAATCTTCTTGAGATCGGCAACCTCCGTCTCACGTTTGCTCCTCAGCTCCTGCTGTGTTCTCTAGCGTGGTGGGAGCGCTTCAATCATCACGAGCGTTGCAGCCTTTATCTGTACGCTCAGCGAAGAGTTCAGAATATGGACCGGAAGTTTATGCAAATCAAACCAGCCGGAGTCTTGATCAACAATGTCGTCCATTATATGTAGTAATTAGTCGTTTTTAATATTTATAAAGTCAGTGACGTCTCACTTATGATACTACGATATAACAGATCAAAACTATTCTCATTAATCCCCCCAAAAATATTATATATATATATATTTTTTTTTCTCAGCAAATAAAATAAAACAATCTGCGCGACTTTAATAAATATATCCAGGATCTTCACGGACTTACTTCTCACACAGCACTCGAACCGTAGTAATTAATCCTATATTCACCGTGGAAAATTCAATATCATATGCCGCTTCAAACGGCGGAGCGCTCCTTTCAGCTAAACAAAATTATCCAAAAACAATAAATATCGCGATCTCTCGATTTCTTAGCAATAGCATTTATAAATAATAAAAGCTATGCGTCAACCTGTATCCCTGAAAATAAATACTGCTATAAGACGATCACAAAGCAGTCTCTTGGCTCCTTCGCAGCGAAAAGTTGTTTCCAACTCTACATGTACTTAACAATTGCCTCAGAAATGCAGGGACTTACAATCTCTAAGATTCCTTCAGAACGAGACTGCCGTGTGTTTCCTGTAATTTTTAATAAAACGCCTGCTTCAGCCCGTTTGCAACAATCCGGCTTAATTGTGCACCATCATCGTAACGTTACGTACCTCATCTGCGCATGCGTCTACCTGCTGAACAAATCTATTCAAGAATCTAACGGTTTCTTAACAGCGGCGTAAGTCCGCTGCGTCTACCTGTGCCTCTTAGTACCAAATTTATAACAGCGGCGTACGTACGCTGTGTCAATTTATACCTCTTAATATCAAATTTATTCAAGAATCTCTCGACTTCTTAGCAGCGGCGCAAATCCGCTGCGTCTGCCTGTGTTTCCCTTTCAGCGTGACAACCAACGTAACGACACTTCCGTAAACAATGCTGTCGTCACCACGTACGTGTACAGTTCGAACACCGTAGTAAAATCCGAAATCAGGGACTTCGTGTCCAACACAACGACTTCAAATTTTACTCACACCTTTTCACACAGATCTCATCACAATGTAATTTTGCAAGACGAATACCAGCTGCAGCGACTCGAAACAGACACAATTCCTCAAACGTGGATAAATGTCCACTCACCGTAATTAATTAGGCGCCTGGAATTGCATCCGAACGCCACAGCTCGCAACGTCGTTCGTCGGGTTCACCAAAATGAAGGAATTTATGATTACTATTTTAAGTGTAATCTTTGCGTGTTCAAAATCATTGTATCCGAGATCTGATGAACAAGTTTTCTTGCAAGAATTTATTTAGAGGCCTCTAAAGACACAGTCAGGACATCACATCTGAATCCAAGTGATGATCCCAAGTGTGTGACAATTTACAGAACATCGACTCATTTATACAAAAAAGATAAAAGGTTCCTCCTCCCGGCTCTTGATTGAACAAAGGGCAGACATATCATCTCCTAGATTGAACAAAGGTGTAAGGTTGATGGTAAACAGACATCTTTATACAGTTCCCCTTCTTGATTGGGGGAACAGAAGTAATCAAAATCTGACCCCAGACCTTCAGTCCCTAAATGACAAGAGACTCTGACAACATCATGCACATTGCCCCTCCAACAGCATTTGAGGGTACAAAGATTAAATAAAGTTCACAAAATCACCATCCCACTGTATTCTTTTAAACACTCATGATTATATCACATTGATATGCCTATAAGTAAATTCAAAAACAGTAAAACATCAAATTGAAAATATTAAATGTCTTCAACTTCTACGTGTTTGTTGACTTACTATTTACTAATGCCAACAAAACATGCCCCACAAAATCTTGCTATCATTCTGGGAGGCTGGCGAACACGGCTTTAACAAGACTGGGAGACAGCGCCGTACGAGTTACACCTCAATTTGTAAATGGTGAATGCTTGGGTGAACGCCAAAGCCAGTATAATTTCTGAGTACGCGACGAGACTGACTCTGAAAATGAGACGGAGCCTGGCGTGTTTGATGAAGAACTTGCCCAGTTTGTTTCGGATACAGAAGATCATGAGGACTTTTAGTGATTTGGATTAGGATTGACCAAAAGCAACGTGAGTACATTGTTATATACTTCAAGTACAACTGAACTCACTGTTTACATTGTTACTTCAACCAAACTCAGTTTTGTTTTCCGCTCGCTGCCGTTTTAAAAACATGCATTAGCATATGTTTTAACATAATAGCATGCTACCATATGTTTTGAGCTAGCGTATGTTTAACCATACCTGCGCCCAATAGTGCGGTGCACCTTCTGTGTGTGTTAAACACAGAAATAGCACCCGTAACTGTGACTACGCCTTATAATACGGTGGTGCGCCTTATGGGCGTGAAAATACGGTATTAATGTTCAGTTGAAGAGAGGCTTGAGTGTAGAGGGCTGAAAGACGGGGGAAAGAGCCGACCCTATCCAGAGGTAAAGTGTCCCCCCCCCCAAAAAAAAACCCAACAACATCGTCCTACGCAACTGACAATGACATTCTCCAGTTTCAACAAGCTATCCTTCCTTTACCACCATATGTCTCAGTCTGTCATATCTGGTTGTCTTACGTCTTTGATAGTTGTTGGGGGTAAATTTGTATAGCTTTTTTGTGTGTGTAGTGAATCAACGATCGCAATTCTAAAAATTAAAAATTATTGGGCACAACCAACAAAAATCGCTATACATATATATAAATTATTTCCAGTATTACATCCTTCCCGCTTATAAACCTGTTTCCTTAATTCAGTAAAGGCCCTACAGATACATTTTCATACATGTCACAACTGCACGAAAGGCAAAAAAATCAGGTAGGTAAGCAAGACAGGTCAATAGGTCAAACCAATAGAATCTCTCTATAAAAAAAACACTGAAGACTCTGGACAAAAAAACTCTCACATCTGCAGTGTTCTCAAAAAGCACAACTTTTTAAGCTTTCAAAGCTTTAGGACTTTAAAATTTTCCTGCTTTATATATGTGTCTTGCTCCAACGCTACTCAAATAATTTTTCAAAAAAAAAGGACTGTGAGAGGCATGAGCACCAGGGCTTATGACAGAGGGGACTGCGTTAAATGTGGCTGAAGGACAATCAGAAGTGCGACCATTAACTCTTTTTATATTGAGTTTTTATCTTGTCGTCTTATTGTGACATTCTGTTGTTTTATTGCAATGTTCTTATTTGTTTTATATTCATTTTGTATTGCTTTGTGATGTGCATTTTTAATGTATTTATGTATACGGGACTACAGATGCAAATTAGCAACTGCTGCTAGAATCTGACATATTTACAACTTAATTTGTTGTTCATTAATGTGCATTGTCCCTTTCAAATAAAATTAAATTAAATGAATCGTCATTTTAGCATTTTTCCTCGTCATTCATTATTGTCGTCCAGCAGTCGGGGTAGTGCCAAATGGCAAAAAATCTCCCCCTCCTCTTGTTATATACTTCAAGTACAACTGAACTCACTGTTTACATTGTTTCTTCAACCTAACTCAGTTTTGTTCTGTTTACTGCCTTTTTAAAAACATGCGCTAGCACTACCATATGTTTTGAGCTAGCGTATGTTTAACCCTGCGTGCGCCCAATAGTGCGGTGTGCCTTATGTGTGTGTTAAACACAGAAATAGCACCCATAACTGTGACTGCGCCTTATAATACGGTGCGCCTTATGGTCGTGAAAATACGGTACAAGTACAAACTTTGCGCCAATGAACACACTTGTCCCTTCCATCCCTCCCTCCGGGCTAACCCTTGAGCACTGAAGCACATTATACTCACTTGTCTGCCTTTAAATGCCTATTCACAGCCCACCTGTTTGCCTTTGTCTGTCTTCTACAACCCATGTCACCCTGGTTGTCTCAGACCTTTTCCTCCCACAATCACCTGTAAGTAAACCTCCTTTTTTTTTTTTTCTGGAGAGCTCAGTATTGTTCATTCGGTAATTTTACTGATTTGACATGTCATCATCATTGCTCTCCTTTTTTTTTTTTTATATTTTATTTTATTTGTTTTATCATTATTATTTTTTTTTTGTATGTGGGTGATTATGTGTATGTGCGTGTGTGCGTGCGTGCGTGCGAGTGAGTGTGTATTCATTAGTTCACCCAAAAACTATTGAAAAAAAAATCCCATACCGTTCACCTAAACCGAACACTTCCAGCCAGAGTCGTGAGGCTGTCAGGAAACCCGAGGAAGGACCAAAGAAAAGAAAGGAAAGTGAGATCCAGCACCGACCAGACACCACCCACCAGGCCACTAACCAGAGTCCTTCACCAACCCCAGAGACATCTAAATTCCAACATATCAGGGAGACCTCAAGAAACCAAAGGAGAGACTGAGGAAAGGAAGGAAGGACAGACGAAGCAGAGTGAGATCCACAGACACCAGCCTCCACCGATTCAATGACCTGAGGAAGAAGCAGATTGTGTCTGAGTTTCAATAGATGCTGGTGTGGTGGATCTGGCATGCATGAAAATCTCCACCAATGAGGGGAGCCGTCGACCCACGCGAGGACAGAGCAAGTGCAACACCTCAGGGACCCCCAGGCCGTGGCAGCGCCAAAGGACGACCCCCGGGCCCCGCAGGGGCCACCGGCCGGAGAGCAAACCCAGGAGCGGCGGGGACACGGACAGGGGACCGCAGGACTGCTCTATGCTGCGGTCTGCAAACCTCCTTTTGACGTCAATCTACCTGTCATCTCAAGCTCAAATGTACTGTCCTGTACTGGAGTTCCATCCTCCACTCGATTCCCTCTGGCTGCCAAGATTTCTCGTCAACCATTTTTGTACAATAAAAATTGTTCACACTTCTGAGTCACCTTTTTGTCGTGCATTTGGCTGGTTCCTGACACACCTATCATCTGTTTTCACCAGGTCCTGACATCTCGCCCTCAAAGTTGTCGCATTCCACAGAAAGAGTTATTCACAACAACCTATTGTGACATCCGCTAGAGCCGTATACTGTATAGGGAGACTCAAAACTGCAAATTTAGAACTGTTGGAAGCCTAAAATAAAGTCAAATTTACTTGATACAATCATGCATGTACTATGACTGACAAACTCATAAATAGGAAATAAAGAGGCTAATCATTTATTATATATTTAATATTGGTTAACCTGGTTAACAGTGTGCCTTAGTGTGTCTTAAAATCTATTAAACTATATTGATATGTCCTAATGAATGATTGCATAACATGACAGTCTCAACAAGCGCTTTTGGTCTTTGGATGAGGTGCTTCTGCTATTACCAATGAATAGATGCCATTGTGTTATACGGACACGCGAAACACTGCATCTAATTTGCCTTAACTTATCCAGACAAAATGACAGAAAAGTATTGCAATTTTTTCATTTTCCTGCAGCTAAAGCTCTTGCTCCTTCAAAGCAATCCAAGATGCCATTGGACAAGGTGCAGCGACACAAAATGATGTAATTTTCTCGACAGATGCCTAGAATAGAAAATAATAGCCTTGCATTAGGGGTATTGATGCAGAGTCCAGCATGAATGTGGTTTTGAACGAGGTTTTTTTTTTTTTTAGGTAAAGATATTTAATTTTAAAATTGATGTACACACCATCATTAGAAACAAATTACTTTCTTTAAAATGACAAAATACGACAGATACAGATAAACACATTCATACATCAATCTAAACAATCCCCAGTTAATTTCTAAATGTAGTAGGGGAGAGTGGGGTAAGATGAGCCAATTTTTTACTTATTTTGTCCTGGATTCAAGGAAAAACTACATAGAGACAAAATGAAAACATATTAATTTATTTCAGGATGTCTGCTATAAGATGAAATTATCAGAATGCATTTCTGACTAAGCTTCACAAAATAATGACCTTTCAAAAAAATGTTGTATTGTATCTCAATTAACACCCCAGGTCAGGGGTAAAATGACTCCATGTCAAGGGGTAAGTTCTTGTGCCATAAGGGGGTAAACTGACCAACAATGCTTCTTTTTTTTTTTAAGTGAACCTGTGCATATCTCTGTAACAAGCAGTTTTGCACTAACAACAACAAACCACAAACGTAAACTTGCTGTTTCATACCATCTACTCAAAAGAACTACATATTCCAGCTGTCCAGGTTGCAGTCAAATATGAATTGTTCCCTTTTTACAGTTCCTCCAGCTTTTTGAGGTCACTCCATGGGAATGATGCCGTATCATTTTCCTTGAAAACATAAAGGTTATTATTGCCAGTGATCCCTGGGATTCTTCCTAGGAATTGGGCCCTAACTTCATTTCCCTCAAGGCTGTTGACTAAAGCAATCTAATGATGGTACCTGCTTTTAGATACAAATTATACAATGACAAAGTCGCCAACCTCCACATCTGGTCCACTTTCATTGCTGGATCTCTCCATAGTGTCTTCTAATGGAACTGCAATATCACTTTCCTCAGAACTGCTTTCTGCTATTTTCATCTGAGCCTTTTTCCACTTCAGCACTCTTTGTTCTTTGATGGATCTGTCCGTTTTTTTTTTTTGTTTCCTTTTCCTTTTATGGGCACGTTGGATTGCCAGCTTTTCAGGTGTATCAGTCAGGACTCTTGTCTTCACCCACTTTCGGTTTGTTTGTTTCCGGGGCTGCTGATTTTTGGGTAAAGGTAAAATCTCAGTTGGAGACACATATCCAAGATCCTTGGGGTGTTAACTTGGTGAAGAATATCCATGTGCAGAGCTTGGTGCAGGTAGCTCAGTAGTATAGGAGGATTAAACCGTGGATGCAGACCCGGCTGCAGAAAGAAATTACAGGGGGACATTACATTTTTTGCGGGGGGCACACTTCAGCAACCTAAATCTAACGTTCTTCAAGCTGAACAGTGTGTGCATTTATTCAACTCAAAAGTTAATTAGCAACAAAGCCGAACGTCATTTCTGTTGACAACTATGTCCAAAGGAATATGACTCTGCGTCTGTGATCCAGTTCCTTTCATCTGCGAGTGGCAACCACTTGCCTTCCTTCGCTGGTTGGATTTAGGGCTGTACAATACGGACAAAATGTGCACAAGGGATATACCTTACTGACAAATCCCGAGAGTTCACAAGTCAAGATGGCCGTCAATTTGGTGAATGAAAATCTAACTGCTCATTGAAAAGCGTTAGACTTTGATTGTTGTAATTTGATTTGTGAGGATTATTTCAATTTCAAAATGTGTGGTCGTTTGTATGATAGTCACAGGAAAAAGCATTACAATCTGCCGTTTTTTTCTTCTTCTTTTTTTTCCCCGGAGAGCTCAGTATTGTTCATTCGGTAATTTTACCGATTTGACATGTCATCATCATTGCGCTTCTTTTTATTTTTTTTTAAATATTTTATTTTATTTTTTTGTATGTGGGTGAATATGTGTATGTGCGTGTGTGCGTGCGAGTGAGTGTGTATTCATTAGTTCACCTAAAACCTATTGGGGAAAAAAATCCCATACCGTTCACCTAAACCGAACACTTCCAGCCAGAGTCGTGAGGCCGTCAGGAAACCCGAGGAAGGACCAAAGAAAAGAAAGGAAAGTGAAATCCAGCACCGACCAGACACCACCAACCAGAGTCCTTCACCAACCCCAGAGACATCTAAATTTCAACAAATCAGGGAGACCTCAAGAGACCAAAGGAGAGACTGAGGAAAGGAAGGAAGGACAGACGAAGCAGAGTGAGATCCACAGACACCAGCCTCCACTGATTCAATGACCTGAGGAAGATTGTGTCTGAGTTTCGATAGATGCTGGTGTGGTGAATCTGGCATGCATGAAAATCTACACCAAAGAGGGGAGCCGTCGACCCCCGCCAGGACAGAGCAAGCGCAACACCTCAGGGCCCTCCAGGCCGCGGCAGCGCCAAAGGACGACCCCCGGCCCCTGCCGTTTGTTTTTACCGTATAAAGAAAGCATTTGCATTGTGTTGCATTGACATATCAGAAATGCCTGGATGTTCGGAAATGTCAATAGAAGTTTTCAAATAAATATTACACACACATAATAATAATTAATAATACCCCCACAGCTAGTTTTAATAACAGCCTATTAGGGCAACATGACTGCAAGACTTGTAGCATAGAAGTAACTTACAGTTATGGTTTGTACTATATAATAGCTAATAATTTAGCTAATAGCTTCATCCCTGCTGATTTAGTACAAACTACTTTAAAAATATATTTTTCAATACAATTAACCTTAAGGAGCAAATCAATATTGAAATGGGATCTTTAAAAGGTGCTAAACTCTAGTTAACATGACTCTCTCTGGCCTTGACTCTGAGCCTGACCTTTCATCTTCATGCATCTTTTCAGCCTCTCCTTTCTAGGCATTATGCTACAATTACTAAATAAATAGACCAATTGTAACCAAATAGACCAATGGCATGAGAATGAATAAGACTGACTGTTGTCATTACAAGAAGGCAAAAGGGTATTTTTCACAGGCAATTGACAATTCCAAACATCCAGGCATTTCTGATATTTCCATGCAATGCAACTCAATACAAATGCTTTGATCACCAATGACGTATTGGATTGTTTTTGTCTGTGACTACTAGCATAACACAAACAGCAGATCATCACATTTTGAAGTCAAAATTATCCCCACAAATCAAATTACAATGATCCAAAGTCAAATGCTTTTCAAGGCTTCCTTTCACCGTCATTAGTCTTACTATGTGGTGGTTATCACGTTATCTATTATTGAATTAGCATACAGCATTTTAAAGTAGGTGGCTAATGTCGGCTAATTTCACAACAAAATGATTTTAGGTATAATAATAATATAATTTCACTGGATTCATAACACAGTTATCTGGCTAGGTGGAGCAGCAGGGGAAGGAGATGCGTGTGTGCGTCTGTCCCACACCGCAACCATGGGTAATTAGCGTTCACGTGACAAAGGAAGCAAGCGAGAGAGCTAGGTCAGGTGCGCGCGCGCGCAGGGGACGCATATTGTTTTTTTTTTTCACATGCGATCAATCATGCATCTTTTCTAAAAGATTGTGTCAACATTGACCTGTCCTCAGTAAAGTGTTCATTTAAATTTTTTTTTTTTAAAAAACGAACTTTCCAAAGAGCACTTTTTTTGAGAGAGGGCAGAGGGGCAAGGGTGTGAGCACTCCAGTGTTGGTGATAGTCATCAACATTAACAGACTTGGCAATGGCAATAAAAAACAGAATTCAACTCACATTGTACTGCAATGTGATGCATAATTTTATCCTGCAACATAAGTTGTTGTTATATATTATAATGCCCCTACGTGTGATCAAGGATGCACACAGTCGCTGATTCAGTCTGATCGGTGTTTAATCAAAATAACAGCGGTAACAAAACACAATCAACACCAGCTGCTGTTGGCCGCAACTCACGCATGCACTCCTCCCACAGACTGACTAACAGAGCCCAACTTCCTCAACTGTCACCTGCCCTCTCCTTGATGTCACGTCCCACTTAACTGGCCCCACCCTCAAACACACACAACAATAACAGACATTACACTCCCTTCCCCTTTATGAAGCCCCTCGTCCCGAAGGGTAAACAACAAAATCTTCTAAACGCTGCGGTCTTCGCCTCCGTCTCTGGGGTCGGTCCTGGCCCAAGCCGAGTCCATCTCCAGACGGTTGAACATCCTCGGGGACATCTGTGGAACACGGGTCCCCAGCCTGTCCCGAAACGTTGGGCGAAACAGGCCCCGTCTCAAAAACGGGAACACCAGTGCCCCGGTATGGAGCTAGCATGTCACGATGCAGGGCAACATGCCTGCCCCTAGGGGGAACCGCCACCCGATACACTACCTCTCCCACCTGCTGTAAAACCATACACGGTCCGTCCCAATGACTATCTATCTTGGGGCAGCGTCCCTTCTTTCTTTTGGTTGTGTACACCCAAACTAGCTCACCTGACTGAAAGTTCCGCCCCTTGCTCCGCACGTCATGGTTCCTCTTTTGTCGCACGTCGGCCTTTTTCAGCTGGTCCCGGGCATGCGCCACATCTAGCCGATCCTGCAGTTTCCGGGCGTACTCCAGCCCGGGCCGGTCCTCTGTGCAGCCTCGTGGTCTCCCCCGAACGCCAACTCCGCCGAAGTCCGATCAGCGGTCCCAGCATCAGTAGAGCAGTTGGTGGAATTTTGCTTGGCTGAATGATAAGCCATTAGCACCAGCGGGATGTGCTGGTCCCAATCACGCTGGTGTTCAGAGGTCAGGATAGCGATCTGCTGCTGCATGGTGCGGTTAAATCGTTCCACCAAACCATCACTCTGCGGATGCAAGGGGGTGGTGCGTGTCTTCTGCATGTCCTAACGTTCACAAAGAGCTGCAAGAACCTTAGACTCAAAATTCCTGCCCTGGTCACTGTGGAGAATATCTGCAGTCCCAAACCTGCTGAACATGCCCTCCAGTAGTGCATCCGCTACTGTCTCCGCCTCCTGGTCCGGCAGTGCGTATGCCTCTGGCCACTTTGTGAAATAGTCCATTGCAAAGAGCACATAACGGTTCTCTCTGTCCGTCACGGGGAAAAGACCCATAATGTCCAAAGTAACCATCTCCATGGGTGCGCCAACCCCTTGTTGCTGAAGCGGTGCGTGTGACTGGTCTTGGGGCCCCTTGTAAGCTGCACACTCATCACACCGCCGGCAGAAATCCTCCACATCACGTCGATGTTGGCCCCAATAGAACCCCTGGCGCAGGGTTTTTGCGCTGCCGAAGTGTCCCGAACCAGTGCCCTCGTGGCATGCTCTCAGCACAGAGCCTCTGAGAGCTCCGGGTACCACCACCTGCCACCTGATTCAGTCTGATCGCCGTTGAATCAAAAATAACAGCGGTAACAAAACACAATCAACACCAGCTGCTGTTGGCTGCAACTCACACTCGTACTCCTCCCACAGACTGACTAAGCCCAACTCCTCAACTGCCGGCTCCACCCTCAAACACACACAACAATAACAGACATTACAATATATATATATATATATATATATATATATATATATCAGCTCACTGCAGACGTTGCACTGATCCACCTTTCGATCTCCCGCTCCAACCTACCCTCACTGGTGAACAAGACCCCAAGTTACTTGAACTCCTCCACTTAGGGCAGCATCTCATCCCCGACCCGAAGAGGGCACTCCACCCTTTTCCGACTGAGGACCATGGTCTCGGCTATGGAGGTGCTATTTTCATCCCAACCGCTTCACACTTGGCTGCGAACTGCTCCAGGGAGAGTTGGAGATCACGGCTTGAAGAAGCCAACAGCACCACATCATCTGCACAAAGCTGCAATGTTGAGGCCACCAAACTGGACCCCCCAACACATCGGCTGCGCCTAGAAATTCTGTCCATAAAAGTAATAACAGAAACGGTGACAAAGGGCAACCTTGGCGGAGTTGAACGGTCACTGGAAACAAATTTGACTTACTGCCGGCAATGCGAACCAAACTCTGACATCGTTCTTACAGGGACTGAACAGCCCGTATCAGGGGGCTTGGTATCCCATACTCCCGAAGCACCCCCCACAGCACTCCCCGAGGGACACGGTCAAACGCCTTCTCCAAGTCCACAAAGCACATCTGGACTGGTTGGGTCCCATGCACCCTCGAGGATCCTGCCGAGGGTTGTAGAGCTCGTCCACAGTTCCACGGCCGGGACGAAAACCACACTGCTCCTCCTGCATTGTAGATTTGACTTCCCGACAGACCCTCCTCTCCAGCACCCCCGAATAAACCTTACCAGGGAGGCTGAGGAGTGTAATCCCTCTATAGTTGGAACACACTCTCCGGTCCCCCTTCTTAACTCTTTGACTGCCAGACGTTTTCAGAAACGGGATGTCGCCAGTGCCAGCCGATTTAAGCATTTTGACTGATCTTTCAAGGTCCACAGAAAATGTTGTGTTTGGACTATGGAAACACACATACTACCAAATGAAAGATTGAACTCTCATCTTTCATCAGAAAAAAAAGTTTGTTTAAACCTTATTCCGTTCTTCAGTAATCAACAATAGAAAATGGTTAGTTTCACCGAAATGCTCTGTTTTGAAACTTGAGCTTTTTGTGAAACGATGTTATTTCATGCACTCTAGTGAATTCTACACTTCTTTTTGCCCATGAATGATGCCACAAACACCTAAATAGTGCTTTACTTCTGTAATACACCACCACCAACAATGAAAAAGTGTTTTTAGATTGCAAAATACGTTTATTTCCATTCAACAGTGTAACAATTTGACAAAACAATTTCGCAAACTATTTATAAATGTGTGCAACTGTGGTACTATTTACAATTATGTGGATGTTTCAAATACAGTTTTTCTTTTTGTAACACTGCCCTGCGTGCAAGGAGACAGAGCAGGATTTGCACAACAGATACGTTTCACTTCGATCCGTTTCGCGTGCAGACGTTACACTTTCTTGACGGCCTTTTTTTCCGGGGAATAGCAAGTAGCAGACTGTACCCACTCCTCCGATGAATATGCATTGGACTCGGGGTACTCTTCGTCGTCCGATTGAATGTCCGCCTGAGCGTGCTCGGTTGTGCTCCGCGTTTTCCGGTGTTAGCATCGCTAGCCCGTGAACCTTTATGGCGCCGTCATAGCCGCCGCATCAGCGCTTCCAACTTCGGCGTCAACCTCGGAGTCACCATCATCATCATCGATGATGATCATCGTCGTCATCAATGTGCTCTTTAGCGTTGGTCGATGCCTTTCGTCTTTGAAAAAAATTCCCAAGTGTGAGCTGCTTGCAACCGGTCGCCATTGTTCGCTTCCTCAGCCATCTAGCTCCGCCTCACGTCTTCTACTGCCGCGTCAATGCTTCCAACCTCGGAGTCACCATCGTCATCATCGATGATGATCATCGTCGTCATCAATGTGCTCTTTAGCGTTGGTCGATGCTTTTCGTCTTTGAAAAAAACTGCTCGAGCGTGAGCTGCTTGCAACCGGTCGCCATGTTCTCTTCCCTTCCCCAGCCATTGTCCCCTCTAGCTCCGCCTCACGTCTTCTACTGACGCCTACTAAATCTTGTCAAAAGAGTCATTGCTGCCATCTAGGGGCCAAAAATAGTTATTAGGCTAACTGGATCTGCTTGAAACTTTCACCACAGCTGGCCAAGGCTTTCCTCCACACGTTTCCCCCCAAAAAATTAAAAAAAATTGGAGAACGTCTTTTAACGTCCTTGGCGGCGCTCCGTAGGTTTTTACTAAACGTTTTTGGCAGTCACCACCCCGGTCTGCCAATCCAGAGGCACTGTCCCCGATGTCCACGCGATGTTGTAGAGACGTGTCAACCACGACAGCCCCACAACATACAGAGCCTTTAGGAACTACGGGCGGATCTCATCCACCCCCGGGCCTTGCCACCGGGAAGCTTTCCAACCACCTCAGTGACTTCGACCCCAGAGATAGGGGAGCCCACCTCAGAGTCCCCAGAACGATTCACGACGCCCCGAGTTGAGGTCAGCAGCACCCCATCTCCACTATACACAGTGTTAATGGCGCACTGCTTTCCTCTCCTGAGACGCCGGATGGTGGACCAGAATTGCTTCGAAGCCGTCTGGAAGTCATTTTTCATGTCCACACCGACCTCCTTCGATGTCCGAGTTTTTTTCTCAGCAATCGCCGAAGCTGCATTCGGCTTGGTCAGCCGGGACCTGTCAGCCTCTGGAGTCCCACAGGCCAAAAAGGCCCAACTGGACTCCTTCTTCAGCTTGATGGCATTCCTCGGGTTTGAGGATTGCCGCCACGACAGGCACCAACCACCTTACGGCCACATCTCCGATCAGCCGCCTCAACAATGAACGCGCGGAATATGGTCCACTCTGACTTAATGTCAAGGGAGAAGTTCTGCCGGAGGTGGGTGTTGAAACTGATGGAATTCTGCCAGACGTTCCCAGCAGACTCTCACAATACGTTTAAGTCTGCCAGGTCGGACCAGCATCTTACCCTGCCATCGGAGCACACCACCAGACGGTGATCAGTTGACAGCTCCGCCCCTCTCTTCACTCGAGTGTCCAACACATGTGGCCGCAAATCTGACACGACTACAAAGTCGATCATCGAACTGCGGCCTAGGCTGTCCTGGTGCCAAGTGCACATATGGACACCCTTGTGTTTGAACATGGTGTTTGTTATGGATAGTCCGTGGCGAGCACAGAAGTCCAATAACAAACCACCGCTCAGGTTCTGAGGGCCGTTCCTCCCAATCACGCCCCATCCAGGTCTCACCATCATTGCCCACGTGAGCGTTAAAGTCCCCCAGCAGAATGAGGGAGTCCCCAGAGGGAGTCCCCAGAGGGAGTCCCCAGAGGGAGTCCCCAGAGGGAACGCTCTCCAGCACACCCTCTAAGGACTCCAGAAAGGGTGGGTACTCTGAGCTGCTGTTCGGTGCATAAGCACAAACAACAGTCAGGACCCATCAGTCCCACCCAAAGGCGGAGGGAGGCTACCTTCTCGTTGATCGGGGTAAACCCCAATGTACAGGCGCCTAGTCGGGGGGCAATAAGTATGCCCACACCTGCTCTGCGCCTCTCACCATGGGCAAATCAAGAGTGGAAGAGAGTCCAGCCCCCCTTGAGAGGATTGGTACCCGAATCCAAGCTGTGTGTGAAGGCGAGTCCGACTCTATCTAGTCGGAACTTCTCGGCCTCGCACACCAGCTCGGGCTCCTTCTCTGTCTGAGAGGTGACATTCCATGTCCCTAGCGCTAGCTTCAGTAGCCGGGGGTCGGACCGCCAAGGCCCCCGCCTTTGGCTGACACCCAACTCACTGCGCACCCGACCCCTTTGGCCCCTCCCACAGGTGGTGAGCCCATGGGAAGTGGGCCCCACGTTGCTTTTTCAGGCATTTAGGCCCGGCCACCAGACGCTCGCCTTCGAGCCCCGCCTCCAGGCCTGGCTCCAGAGGGGGGCCCCGGTGACCCGCATCCGGGCGAGGGAAACCGCGATCCAAAATTGACATTCATCATAGGGGACTTTTGAGCCATGCTTTGTCTGGTCCCTCACCTAGGACCTGTTTGCCATGGGTGACCCTACCAGGGGCATGAACCCCCAGACAACATAACTCCAAGGCTCATTGGGACTCGCAAACCCCTCACCACGATAAGGTGATGACTCACGGCATATAAATACAGTTACATATTTATGACTATTTTAAATGTAGATTTTCATGTTCATGAACTAAAAAAGATGGATGTGTATTTGTGAGTGTTGGGGAGGTGTTTGGGGTACTGTACTCAGGGTCACTTATGCTATAGTCCGACGGTTCCCGCCCACTGTTGGTACCAGATACTGTATGATCAGGCTGCAAGAATTAATGTATGTATATAAAGTGAAATATTTCTTAATAAAATATGTTCATGTTTTCCCTACAAATAACTATTAACCCCAATCCGATTCCCAAAGCCACAAAACATTCCCCTTTCGATCCTGTAGCGTGACGTCATCAGCATGTGGCAATCTTCATGATTGCCAGCCATGGCAGCCAACTGGAGCAAATGTCAGTTTAAGTACAATATATTCTGAAGTTTTTGTGAAATTACCCGATTATGCTACTCATTTCAAATGTCTTTTGAAAACTGCTCCAAAAAAAAAAAAGGTATAGAGGATTGAGTGAAAATAGTTAATTTGCCTGTAATTCTCTTACTAACTCTTTTTGTTGTTGTTGTAATTAGTAACTATAACTAATTACTTTTATAAAGCAACATTCCCAACACTGCATAAGCCTGTAAAATACAGATACAATGTGATATTTGACTTTCACCTTATTACACAATGAAGAGTCAAACTGTGCCATAACACAATAGAACACTTTCAAGTAGCACTGTGTTTTTCTTTGACTCAAAAATTGTGAGTCCATCTATACTCTACTTACCCTGAAAAAAATATTCACCATTTGTCTTCTGCTGAATATCTCCTACAACAAAAATTCTGTCTGCAGACTGTATTGTGAGAACTCTTTAATCAGGTATATATTTTAGTTTATTTAGCTCAAGACTACTCCTGAGTGATTGATGGCAATTCTTAGCTTGTTGTTTGATATCAAACATGGCGGCCCAAGTGTAGAGTACTCAAGCTCTTCAAAGTGACCCATTTTTTGGCCCAGGTTGTATTCATTCAATCAAAGTGATCTGCAGCCTTATTCAAAATACAGCTAATGAGGGCAATTGCAGGCCCAGAAATAAAATGCAGGTGCTCCTTTGGATCTTCTTTGAATACAATCTTAAGTGTTTGGGACACAAGGTCATTGAAGCAGCTCATCATTGATATCCTCAGTAGCCTATATATATAATTATTTTTTTGGGGGGCCAGTACTGCTCAGACACTAAAGGATGAATCATTTGGCTTACTATGAGTGCTGAATATAAATTTTTGCCTTGCCAATTTTGTTGTCCTTGGCTGTAAATGTATGCCCATTGTCAAGAAATTTTTCTTCATCTATATTTAGCCAATTCAGGGCTACTGAAACTTTGAGAAACAAGATTTTTCAGCATAAATATAAAAAATGACTTCTTTAATGCACCTCATCACTATACTATTTACACACAATACTATTTAGGTTTCTTTGTATTCCACTGCGTAAAAATGTTTTAATTTACCTGACATGTAGTCCAGGGTATAATTGCGTATATCCACATCTTTTTCAGTCAGTTTTGCGTCTACCTACTTTTAAATACTCGTTGACGCGTACCGAGGATGGGGAAGCCATTGCCCACCCTCTTCTGCCTCTAATTGGCTAGTAGGCGATGTCTTCGCGGCTTCGCTAATTAGATTGGCTAACTTTACGCATAAGGACTGATGAGGCGATTGTAGGCAGAGTAGGGCGGATCATAAACAGGATCCTTCAAAGAATGTCTTGTGCGACGGGGGCATTCCAGAGTTTTAGCTCAACAGGAGCGCATCAAGCTCATACGACAGTGGACGCCGCCGGTTACACACTTACCTACATGATTTAGTTGCGTTTTTAGTAGCGAGGCTGGGAGTTGATTTTAAAATAAGTTAAAACACAAGAATGGAAACATGTACTTTTAAGATTCATCCTAAAACAATATTGAGATCTAATAGTGACTGTTTTTCACAATTTTTGTTCATATTTTTACTAAAGTAAAGTATAGTTTTACAACATTATTTATACTGTATATTTGTCTCATTACCCACTAATTTCACATTAATTCAGGCCGCTTGTGTTACCAGTAATAACTTCAAACTGCTGAAGTCAATCAAGTCATGAGAATTTTATTACTGTGAGCAAGTAAAAATGACAGATTTTTTTCCCTTACATGTCATTGTATCTTTAAACAGGACATGAAAAATGTAATTTGTGAATGAAGAGCACAATAATGGGAACAGCTATGATCCGGTGTAGAACCCTCAAGCTCCCAGGCCTCTGGTAGAGGACCTGAGCTTGAAGGTGGTACTGCCAGGGTGAATGAGAAAATATGTATTTGTTTCTCTACATAGCCTACATATATCCATTGCGATGGGTCTTTCTTTAGCCTGGTTCACATTATGGGTGTCAAAAGTATCTATACTTTGAAAAGTATCTATACTAAACGTCGTATCCTGATATGATACTACTTTGTCATGGTACTCGATACTATCGATACATGGTAGCGTTCCTGCAGCGCAGCCTACTTGGCAGACAGCCTCCGCAGCCAGGAGAGCCCACAACGCGACTTTGCTTACTTACACAGATGGCCAGTGAGGCAACAGGAGGGCCAAACCACCCAGTGTTGCTGGACAAGAAAAAGCAAGATGCCTTGTTGTTTTGTTTATTGCCATTAGCCGTGGGCTCATGGTTAGCTTTATGCTCAGTCAATGTGTACCTGTGTATTGTTGCTTCAAGTTGTACCTCAGAGCGTGTTTATTACATCGGTGCTCATTTGCAATCCAAGGGCAAGATTCACAGAGGAGCACATTGACATGATTGTCTATATTGCAAAAAATCTTCCACCAGCAAAGAAAATTCAGATCAGTGATACGACAAGCTTAGACAGTTATCATAGAATAAAGTGCACTTTCTAAACCCTTGTATGCCTTAACAGATATTTTCAGTTTTAGCTTTTAAAAAAAGGTGTAGCTGGGTGCAACTGCAGCATTTGATGTTCATTTTTACTGATTGTTTATATTTTGTGTAGTTTACTACCTAAAAATATAATTACTACTTTTACTTGTAAACCACATCATTTTTTTTCTAATTGATGTTTCCTTTGTGTGAAGTGGCTGTCGTGAATACTTTCTTCCAGAAGAGGCAGGATCATAGGGTGACCTACAATAGTGGAGGTAGGAGTACACAGGTGTAGGCGGTGTAATTTGAAGGAGAAGTGGGACACTGAGAGGACTGAAGAAAGTAGACAGGAGTACAGGGAAATGCAACATAAGGTGAAAGTAGAAGTGGCAAAGGCCAAGCAAGGGGCTTACGAGGACTTGTATGCTAGGTTGTGGACAGTAAGGAGGGAGAGGCTGATACAGGTTGGCAAGGCAAAGAGACAGAGATGGGAAGGGCATGCAGCAGGTTAGGGTTGTAAAGGATAGGGATGGAATTGTGTTGACAGATGCTAGAAGTGTGATGGGAAAATGGAAAGTGGTACTTTGAAGAGTTGATGAAAATGAGGAAAATGAGAGAGAATGAAGAATAGAAGAGGCGACTGTTGTATACCAGGAAGTAGCAAAGATTAGTAAGGATGAAATGAGAAGGGCATTGAAGAGGATGAAGTGTGGAAAGGCACTTGGTCCTGATGTATGGAAGTGTCTAGGAGAAGTAACAGTAGAATTTCTGACTGGGTTGTCCAACAGGATCTTAGATAGTGAGAAGATGCCTGAGGAATGGAAGAGAAGTGTGCTGGTGCCCAAGGGAGAAATGCAGAGTTGTGGCAACTACAGAGGAATAAAGTTTTGTATGAGGAAGTCTGGAGTGGCAGAGACGTATGTTTAAGTGGTGCAAAACATGTATGAGGACTGTAAGACAGTGGTGAGGTGTGCTGTAGGTGTGACGGAGGAGTTCAATGTGGAAGTGGGACTTGTTCGCTATTGAAGGAATATCGGAATTTTGTCCTCTTACTGTGTTCCAAAAATGAAGATAGATTTAATGTAAGAAAAATACACCTTTTGCAAAAACGATTTAATAAAAAACAGAGAATCTCTGGACAAATAACAGCCTCTATCATCACTTAAACATCGTGGGATTCAGAGCGTCAAATGTACTCTTCTACGTGTACAATAGCTTCTTATAGTTAAAAAGACCTCCTCCTTTTCATTTATAGACTAAACATACTCTCTGGTACTTTTCCGTGAGCAGCGGCGTAAACAAGGTCAGATTTGGGTGTGTGTTCGGGACTGAATATGTTATATAGTTGAAGGTTCTATTTTTCCCCATAACAAAATTTCACAAACAAGTTGAACCAAATTTACGGTGGCCGTGACTGATGAAGAAAGTAAAAAGTGTGTGTGTGTGTTATTTCAAAGCAATTTTTTTTTTTCAAGACCGAAATGTGCGTGTACAAAATAAAACAAGGAATTTTGGACCAATCAATGTGCACCAGCCCAAGGTCAGACCATACCGAGATCAACACCTTCTGCTCTACTAAGGACACAAAACATTTCGACAAGGTTAATATAAAGAATTGGGATGTTCATAGTGTGTAACAATGGTTAATAAAATAAAATGAAGAATTAAAAATGCTACAATATCTAACAGTCCCCCCTTTGGGCTTTTTAAATAGAGCCCAACAACTAAATATTTAAACATTTTTACCAAAGGTTCCAGCGGGATCCTCATCATCGCAATGGCAGGTGCAACAGTAGAATAAAAGGAAAAAAATAATAAAAAACATTCTTTTTAGCAGGAGAGGAAGTCAGTCATATGTCAAAACAATGTGATTCATTAAAATATTTTTTGTTTTTGTTTTTTTGTGGGTTTTTTTTTCTTTTCAGTAAAATAAGCATATCATATATGAAGACAGTGTGTTGTGATTATGTTAAAAATTTGTGTTGGGGGATCCCAGAAATAGCAAATTGGCATGACAGTTAGTATGAGAAAGAGTGTCATTATGTACGTGCAATTGGAGACGCGATTGAAGACTTGTTGTCGTTTGGGCTAGGGAAGTTTTTGTTGACGTTTGTCAGTTCCGTTTTCGTTCTTGCGTTTGTTTTTTTAAACCGAGTCCTTCAGCTTTGTGATTGGCTGGCAACCTGTTCAGGTTGCACCCCGCCTACTGCCCGAAGCCAGTTGGGATAGGCTCCAGTACCCTCACAATCCTTGTGAGGACAAGCGGTCAAGGGAATGGATGGATGGATCCTTCAGCTTTTTAGAACCCACATCAACTGCCAGAGATGATCACCGGGCCCAAGGTGTGACTCATTCTTTGTGGAACGCCCCGGAAAAGGGACACATTCCTCCTATCTCCATTGGGTAATCCTCAGGTCGTCTGGTGGAAACTGGAAGCAGTTGAATGGCCTCTCAGCTGGCTCGTCTGGACACTGGAGCAGCTGACTGGTTTCTCTGTTGATTCGTCAGGTGGCTGGAGCAGTTGATTGGTTTCTCAGTTGGCTCCTGCTGGTGGCTGGCTCCTGAAGGTGGGGGTTGAGTAGAGGGCGGACCTCCGGCTGGTCTAATAGGCAAGATGTGGAACCAGGTGCCCCATGGACTGGACTAGCATCACCTCATCTGGGTGCAAAATATTTTCATTTAGTCACTAATAAACATTTATTCACATCCTTTCTTTTTGAAAGAGCATTTTGGTAGTGTTATTAGTTAGGAGTTAGTAAATGTTAGTAAAGTTCTGTAGGCCTTTCCTGTGGGAAAAAATTCTGTTTGTTGTGACATTCAATTAGGATCCAGCCTTCGGCTGACTTTAATGACCTAAGCACATTCATAAATGCAAAAAATGAAAATCTTTAGCCAGTTCAAATCTGATGAGGCCAATTTGTTTACAGAATGTAATGATTATTGGAATGTTTTGTTATAATATTTTATTATAATATTTATTGTTATAGATATGGCATGAATGTGCTTCCAGCCATTAAATAAATGCAACTTTCGCCAACAAATAAAATCAAAAAATAACATCTAACCCCAAGGCCCCAGGGGAAAATAGAAATGGAACATATTCACCTTATTTTCGCCGTCTCTGCCAAAACTTACTCCTTCTCCATGGTCAAGGAAATCCCCAATTGTCCTCCTGTAAAATTCATTCTCACGGTCTATCTATAATTATCACATTAAGACGAACTTTTAATTTTATATTTATTAAATTCAACATGGACTGTTTGTGTCCTTCGCGACGATATACCCAGACCGACCAATAATTCCCCCATCTGATAAAATCGCTTAGAGAATTTTTCAGACTAATATATAAAGTTTTGCAGTAAATAAATTTTGCTTGCGTTTCTGTTTAAAAAGAGGGGAACATTTTACATTTAACCAGTATATTCGACAATGCGTCCCAAGCAACTATTTAAATTTCAAAAGAGAATTTGGGAAAAAATATTAGAAGACCAAATTTAACAAAAGTAAAATATAATAATTAAGATTGAAATAAATTGTATCTTATCTGTATTCACATTAGCTGTTTTCAATTTCTGAAACCAGACAAAATTTACCAGTATTATCTTTTGTACTATAAAAATATTGTAGCCTAACCTTAACTCTTTTACTGCCAAAGACGTTAAATGACGTTCTGCAAAAACCTACGGAGGAGCGCCAAAGACGTTAAAAGACGTCCTCCCATTTTTTTATTTTTTTTTTTTTGAAATGGGTGCTGGGAAGGCTTGCGGAGCTCTCCTGAAAGTTTTAAGCAGGTCTCGTGAGCCTAATGACTATTTTTGGCCCCTAGAGGGCAGCGATGACTCTCTTTTGACAAGATCGGGTGGGCGTCAGTAGAGGCGGAGCTAGAGCGTTGAGCAGGAGATCAGAATGGAAAACAAAGGAAAAATGGCGGCTGGTCGCGAGGAGCTAACGCCAGAGCCGTTTTTTTCAAAGACCAAAAGCATTGCTAAAAGAGCACATTGTTGATGACGATGATCATTATCGATGATGAAGATGATGGTGACTCCGTGGTTGGAAAGCATTGACGCGGCAGTAGAAGACGTTAGATGGAGCTAGATGGAGGAGGGAACGGGCAATGGCGAGCGTTTGCAAGCAGCTCTACACTTACAAGACAAAAGATGATGAAGGTGAATCAGAGCTTGACGGCGAAATTGGAACCGCTGACGCGGCGGCTATGACGGTGTCGTAACGCGGAGCGCAACCGAGCACGCACAGGCGGACGTTCGATCGGACGATGGAGAGTGCCCCGAGTCCAATGCATATTCATCGGAGGAAGTGTGTACAGTCTGCTAATTGCTTTTTATTCCCCGGAAAAAAAGGCCGTCAAGAAAGTGTAACGTTTGCATGCAAAACGGACCAATGTGAAAGTGAAAGTAAACTGTTGTGCGAGTCCTGGCGTCTCCTTGCACGCAGGAGAGCGTTACAAAAAGAAAAACTGTATTTGAAACATCCACATAATTGTAAGTAGTACCACAGTTGCACACATTTGTAAATAGTTTGCGAAATTGTTTTGTCAAATTGTTACACTGTTGAATGGAAATAAACGCATTTTGCAATCAAAAAACACTTTTTCATTGTTGGTGAAAACGTTTTACAGAAGTAAAGCACTATTTAGGTGTTTGTGGCATCATTCATGGACAAAAAGAAGTGTACAATTCACTAGAGTGCATGAAATAACATCGTTTCACAAAAAGCTCTTTTTCTCCGTTTTTTGTTTCAAAACAGAGAATTTCGGTGAAAGTAACCATTTTCTATTGTTGATTACTGAAGAACGGAATAAGGTAGAAACAAACTTTTTTTTTCTGATGAAAGATGAGAGTCCAATCTTTCATTTGGTTGGATGTGTGTTTCCATAGTCCAAACACAACATTTTCTGTGGACCTTGAAAGATCAGTCAAAATGCTTAAATCGGCTGGCACTGGCGACAACCTGTTTTTGAAAACGTCTGGCAGTCAAAGAGTTAATGAATTTTACAAAGAATCTCAGTTTTCAGCCAATCCATCAAATATTATTAATACATAAAGTTGCCCTTAGTTTTAATGTTACCATTAAGCTTGCTAGTCCCCCTTGTTGATGTTTGTCCAAAAAGCTGACTGTTTTTAAAATAGGCAGAGATAAACAAATCAGATCAAAACAGAATAGACATCAAAAGTTTCAAAATATAATAAATCTGTGTGTATAGAGTGTTGTCAATCAGTTTGTTATATTTACGAAATGTTTTACTGTAAATGTTATCACCTTATATCTGTCAAAATATAGATAGTGTAAACAGTCAGTATCACATCATATGGTCTGGTATCACTAACTCAAGAAAGCATTGTTGGTGGGGGTGAGTCACCGTCGTAGTGGAGCAGTTTTTCATAGGACAGTTCTGGACGCAGGAATGCATTAAGGAATCATTGGAGCAGTTTTTCATTTAAGACTTTTGCATGTGAGTTCAGGGTGCAGTCATTGTGTGCATTGGGTAGTGGAGCAGTTTTCTTTTATCACATTTGTATATGAGTTCAGGGTGCAGTCATTGTGGCATCAGGTGGCGCCAGGAACCTCTGCTCTCCATCAGGTTGTGGTAGGCCGAGTAGGTGGAGTCAGGTATATTTTGTGATGATGGCTGCATCACGCCCCTCTGGTGGTGGTTTTTGTTGGTGGGGGTTTTGTTTTGAAGAGATCTGTGACCCGCTCGTTGACTTTGTTTTGAAATAATGACCCCGACCAATGACCCTCACTCGACTGAAAACATTAAAATCTGCCCCAACAGTATTTAGGTTATAACATGTCAGTGAATATTAAAAACAAAAACTTCCTTTATTAAAAAAAAATTAAAAAAAATTTGAGAGAATTTTTTTTTTTTAAATTTAAAAAATAAAATAAAAATAATAAAAAATAAAAAATAATCAAGACAATGAAAGTTTACAATTTTTAAATAATTGCTAATTATATGTCAATATTTGTTATGGTTTACAATATTTAATTTAATATGTTTTGCATACCTTCATAAATAATACTTAGGATGAGATAGGACAGATATACTCTAGTAATTTACAAATATAGTCAATCAATAAGTGTGTAGTTTTCAATTAATGTTTTCAAGAAACGCCTAGTCCGCTTTTTGGTCAAACATCAAAGCACAAATTATTTTTTTTAATTACATAGCACCTCAAATTATGTCAAAAATGTGATTCTCCCAAATGGCTCCTCATGGAACGGTCTGTTGATTCTTCCAGGACTCGCATGGAATCCAATTCTGAAATGGCATTTCAAATGTCGAATTCAAAGGTTAAATATATTCAGGAGAGATTAAAATTATTCTTCTATTTATAAACATGGGAAAAAACTCCTTTTTAAATTATAATTAACACATTACTTCATCCCCAGGACCGGAATATGGCATTTTAGTGGGAATCCCGTCTTTAATGGGTGTGTCTCCTGATTCTGAAAAGATATTTAAAATTTATTAAACAATGTTCTCGCGCACAAACAAAATTATAGGGGAAAAAACAATCATCTATATAAAGAATTATTCCACATTAGTTGCCATCCAAGTTATTCGTTTTTAGTTATTATTATTATTATTATTATTAAAATAAGAGTAGAGACTAAACTATTTAATCTAAAAACAATCCCAGAAAAATTAAATATATATTTTCTCATTAAACTTTAAAAGCAGATTAACAATCACACAATTAACATTACCTTTTATAAAAAAACATTTTATTTGACCTCATTACAAAGGTTGATGGCTGTTGGCATTTTTAATTTGAAAAAGGGGGACATCTGGTGGTCAAAATGAGTTACAGCAACTAAAATTTTCAAACTGACCTGCGTCATTAATTTATAAAAGGATGACACCTGGCGGTCAGCTAGAGTCATAGCAACTACAATCAGTCAAAGTTACTTATGTTCAATAAGCATCATATATGCATTGAAATTTTATAATCTCTTAAAACTATACCTCTCTATGTTATTTGTGTATTAATATTCATTCGTTTTATATCAAACATAATTTTAAATATGACGTATTTGCACTCGTGAAGCCAGATTAAGTATTCAACATTAGTGCTTAAGAAATTTATATAAGGGGCTTATAAAATCAGTTACGGCAACAATTTATATAATGTCGTTCAATTATTTAACGCAGACACTAGCGGTTTTTAGCGTTAGAAATTGTATTAGTAATTTTACCGTCTAATTCATTTATCCCGTTCAGCGTTATTAAACGGTTTCATTCTTTATTACGTAAATTCAAAATCATAAGAGCTGTTTGTATGAAACAATCGAAAGTCAATATTACAGCATTAATCATCATTTAATACACTTTTCTTAAAGTTACGTCCGGGATATTCCTCTATATAAAAATTACATACACTCATAACATTATTAACGGGCTGTCGCCGTGTACGCACATTCAAAGTTAAACTGCCGTCATTAAAACCATCGAACAAATGCCATATCTTATTAGAATAAACTAACCTTTTTCACAATATAATCAAGTCCCGTCGTTCAATATTAAATATATTTTATATCATTATCTTAACGGTAGTATCTAACACGGAAGCTCTAGTTCCGTCTAGCGGAAGTAATATCAGGTCAAGTCTTTTAGTCCCTCAGAATAAAACCGCACCGTAGCCAAACATTATTACTTTATTCAAAGTTATATAAATGGTTATAACTTTGCAAAAATACCTAAAGCTAGTATTCTAGCATTATTCATCATCTTATTCAAAAATACACGATTATGTGTCGTTTTTATTCCACTCGTAAACGCGTTCTTATATCTCGTATTTTACGTCGAACGCCCGGCGGTGCAAGCCTCAACGTCCCCCATCAATAAAATTAACTTACCGTAGCGTATAACGGCGCCATAAGATTTATTCCACCGCAATCGTATATCCATTTTATCAGTTTTTCAAACCCCGGACTGGGCATTTCTCCGATCGCAAATGCGCATGTGCTCGCAACTCCCTGTCGTCTCATGACGCGGCATTCGGCTCCAACCATTTTTGTAGTTCTCAAATAGTGTCCATACTTTCTATTAATTATTGCTGCCCGTATTTTATAGCTTATTATATTATATTATATTATATTATATTATATTATATTATATTATATTATATTATATTATATTGACGTTAAGTCGTATTAATATTTTTAAATACAGTGACGTCTCACTTATAACAGAATTAGTCAACACCTTATTTCATCGCGGTCACTTTAAGATTTTACCGTGACGTCAGATTTTTTCCACCGACAAGACGGCATACAAACAAATGAATATCAACAAAATATCTCTTTGCGCCCCCGTAAAAACAATAACAATGACGTCGACTATTCTACCACATACAAATAATACACAACAAGTATCATGATCTTCTCTCAAAATAATAAATACCGCTTTAAGTCAATTACGAAGCAGTCTCTCGACTAATATAGCCTGTCTGTTCACAATTACTCAATTCAATTGTGCAGAAACCCCTCGTAACGTTACGTACCAATGTCTGGTAATATATCCTCATCTGCGCATTCATCTTTCTGTTATCTGTCAGCTGAACAGATCTGTCCATGAATATCCATATTCAATCATCCAAGGACCTCGCGATTGATCACAAAACGGCGTATTAACTCCGCTTATTGCCAACCTGACTACCAAAGCTGAATATATATGTTCTCGGATCTTAACGACATCAATCAGGGCAGTACAATTCCGCTGTATATTTCGTAGTTCCTCCGCAATTTCATCCGAGAACCTCCCGTTTGCGTCTAACATCAAACTGCGTTCCTTGCACAAGGACCTTTAATAACAAATTATCCAAAGTGCCTCTCGCCTGCGTGAACAAGGCTTTTTTCCACTTCAGCTTCTATTTTATGCAAGGAATTTATGTCGATTTCCCAAGCATCTCTCTTCTTGTAAGAACAGAAAATGCCCCTCAAAACTGACTACCAAGCAATTGCGTACAACTCCACGTGCAGCTTTTATTATACAAGGAAATTATGTCAATCTTCCAAGCATCCCCCGTTTTGTAAAAACATAGAAATGTTTCTCAAAACTGACTACAAAACGATCGCGTACAACGTGACAGCATTTCCGCAAATAGCGCTACGTCACCACTAGTGTATACTTCAAATACCGTGGTAAAATCCGAAATCTGGGACTTCGCGTCCAACCAAACGACTTCAAAATTTATCACTATTTTTCTTACACAAACTCCATCCTCAATATAATTTTGCAAGACGAATTTATCAGCCGCAGCGTTCTCAGACAGACAGAACTCCTAAAACGTGGATAAAGTGTCCACTCACCGTGATTAATATGTGGCCGGGGAATTCTGCCCGTCCTTGAACGCCCCGCTGTAAAACGTCGCTACGTCGGGGTCACCATTTTGAAGGAATATCGGAATTTTGTCCTCTTTGCGTGTTCCAAAAATGAAGATCGATTTAATGTAAGAAAAATACACCTTTTGCAAAAATGATTTAATAAAAAACAGAGAATCTCAGGACAAATAACATCCTCTATCATCACTTAAACATCGTGGGATTCAGAGCGTCAAATGTACTCTTCTACGTGTACAATAGCTTCTTATAGTTAAAAAGACCTCCTCCTTTTCATTTATAGACTAAACATACTCTCTGGTACATTTCCGTGAGCAGTGGCGTAAACAAGGTCAGATTTGGGTGTGTGTTCGGGACTGAATATGTTATATAGTTGAAGGTTCTATTTTTCCCCATAACAAAATCTCACAAACAAGTTGAACCAAATTTACGGTGGCCGTGACTGATGAAGAAAGTAAAGAGTGTGTGTGTGTGTTATTTCAAAGCAAATTTTGTTTTCAAGACCGAAATGTGCGTGTACAAAATAAAACAAGGAATTTTGGACCAATCAATGTGCACCAGCCCAAGGTCAGACCATACCGAGATCAACACCTTCTGCTCTACTAAGGACACAAAACATTTCGACAAGGTTAATATAAAGAATTGGGATGTTCATAGTGTGTAACAATGGTTAATAAAATAAAATGAAGAATTAAAAATGCTACAATATCTAACACTATGGTAATGGGTGAATAGACATGAATCTCCATGGACTGTGATGTTTGCAGATGACATTGTGATTTGTATTGAGAGCAGGGAACAGGTGGAGGAAAAGCTAGAGGCGTGGAGGTTTGCCCTGAAAAGGAGGGGAGTGAAGGATAGCCGTAGCAAGACGGAGTATATGTGTGTGAATGGGAGGGACCCAAGTGGAAGAGTGAGGTTACAGGGAGAAGAGACCAAGAAGGTGGAGGAGTTTAAGTATTTAGGATCAACAGTCCAGAGCAATGGAGAGTGTGGAAAAGAAGTCAAAAGGCGTGTGCAGGCAGTCTGGATTGGGTGGAGAAAAGTGTCAGGTGTGATGTGTGATCGAAGAGTTTCAGCTAAAATGAAATGAAAGGTTCATAAAACTGTGGTGAGACCAGCAATGTTGTGTGGTCTGGAGATAGTGCCACTGAGGAAAGGACAGGAGGCAGAGCTGGAGGTGGCAGAGATGAAGATGCTGAGGTTCTCTTTGGGAGTGACTAGGATGGATAGAATCATGAATGAGTACATCAGAGGGACAGCAAATGTTAGAGGCTTTGGAGATAAAATCAAAGAGGCCAGACTGAGATGGTTTGGACATGTTCAGAGGATAGTGAGTATTGACCATTTGCACCGACGTCACGTGATCACGTGACTGTCTTATGACAAACGGCGGAAGTAAATGATTGTTGAATGAAAGTGGACGTGACCCGGAGCGACTTAGTGACTGTTATTTTACAAATTAAAAGTTATTATTGCCCATGAAGGCATGGAATCTACTACTTCAACCGAAGTTTGCCTGTCAGTCGAAGTTGCACATTTAGTCAGGACTCATAGAGCGCGATATTTACTTAAATTGGAGAGCGCTAGTTTTAAAACAGCCCTTACCTTATGTTGCATGATGTTTTTACCAAGTTAATCAAAGCGCCGACTTTGTCGGAATTCACAGCGCAAGAGCTATATCATTATGTAGTCAATGCCATCTCTTCTCCTTACACCGGGGCTGATTCAAAAGCTTGTCGCTGGCGAGATGCTACGCTCACACTGGGGGACAATATACCTCGTACTGTAAAATGTTGTGATGATGTTATGTTACTATGTTTACTAGCATGGAACAAATGTCTATGATAGTGGCAAGCTATGCAGTAATTTCATGACTATGACTCTGGCTCCAGAGTGAAAAACTCCAAGCACAAATACGAAATTCCCCATTATTAAACAGTCAAATTCACTTAATAGTTTTGAAGAAGGTACATTTTAAAACTAGGCTGTGTGTTCGCGCAGTTGGAGTGGACGCTAAATGGCTATCTGGCTCGTTAATGTCATTTGAAACACGCAATTCGACACCTGTTATTAGAGTGTACGTTTACTAGTAAAATGTATGAACATTTATCTACTAACCTCTCAAAAAATTATCACTGCAAATCCTTTAAATACTTTGTGGGCTGCCAGTCCTTTCTGTTGATTGCTGCTATCAATCAACGTCTTTTGTCTTCATTGTTGGAGGATAAGCTTTTTCCTCCGCGTGTTCGTTTTCCGCGTGTTCGTTTTCTTTCAGGTAGTGAGAATGTTGAGAATGTATCTGAATACAGGCTGGAGACGATGAACAGTTCCTTCAAAGCTTTTATTTCTACAGAATATTCCGGGCACAAATGAGTTACAGACAATGGCTGTAGCTTCTCACAAGTGCGGAGTTTACAGCATTACAGCTTACAACATTCTTATACTATCTTGAAGGGCGGTACCACAAAGTTCCCAGTAAACAATTCAACAAAGTTAACCGGACGTGCAGAGATACGTGATAACACTCACAAGGACATATCCGGCCACAGAACAGAGCTCAACTGAGGAAATGAGGAAGTTATACAGTCATGACTACATCTGGCAGAGATACACGATAACACTCACACTCAAGGACATATCTTGCCACAGAACAGAGCTCAACTGATGAAAGGAGGAAGTTATACAGTCATGACTAAATCTGGGCAGAAGACACACTTCAATTAGTAGGTCCGTCCGTCCGTCTTCTTCCGCTTATCCGGGGTCGGGTCGCGGGGGCAGCAGCTTTAGCAGGGAAGCCCAGACTTCCCTCTCCCCAGCCACTTCAGCCAGCTCATCCGACGGGACCCCAAGGCGTTCCCAGGACAGCCGAGAGACAGTTAATTAGTAGGTATGTGATAAAAAGCAACATTTGGTTTCCTCCTTTGTCTGTCTGTACAACCGACCGCAAAGCAAGATATGACCACTTTATAAGATAATCAATTAGATAAAGGATCTTAAGCTGTATAGCGTTAGGGTTAGGGTTAGGTTAAGATTCCATGGTTACAATACAGGCAAGTGGCTCTTTTGCCGTCCAGCGTTCCCGAGGGGGCGTTCCCATGAGGGGGCGTTCCCATGAGGGCTGTAACATCACTTACAAAAGAGGACAGGGTTAGATGGAGGCAACTGATTCGCTGGGGCAAAGCCACAGTACTAACTTTACATGGACATAGTGCTGCACAATATCTATGTTTCCATATACTAGTAGCCTGTCTGAAAAGTTACAGCATGTAGAAGTATGTACTGTATGTTAGGTAAATGTTGTACAATAAACATTACCGTGCTGGTATGAAGAAGTAACGCTAATCTTATTCCGCTATCTTGGGCTACACTAGAGTCGTTACCCGCCGGCCCATTCATATATTAGATTTGCCGTATTTTCACATAAGCGCTCCGCTTGACTGACTGTGTGGGAGCATTTCCGCAGACACTAGTGATGTGGCGTTCACGAACGAATCGAGTCTTTTGAACGGCTCTTCAATGTGAGAGCCGTTCAACACCCTTATCCGTACCCCGCGCGCCACAGTTCGCTATTGGAAAGAACATTATCTTCACATATTAGCGTCAATCAAACAATTAACTTGCCTGCTTTAACACCATGGCAGAAGTTGGAACACAAGTCACTGAGAGACGGAGCGGAGGAGAGGATGCGTATTTTTATTTTTTTTTAATGATTAGAAGATGCCAGAATTTGCACAGAATTTTATGTTTTTGTCAGATGACATTGTTTTTAAAAAATAAATCTGACTTTATGTTCAAGCAGTTACTTAGTACTTGAGTATTCTTTTCAGCGAATACATTTTTACTTGTACTTAAGTGATTTTTTTGATTACTACTTTTTACTTTTACTTGAGTAATATTATTTTGAAGTAACACTACTCTTACTTGAATACAAATTTTTGGCCACTATACCCTCCTCTGCTGTCCACACAGAAATGACCTGACATGTTGACAATCAATTTTCATAAACTATGGATTATATGCACAGATCACTTCCGCATTCGAGTATGAGTGCACCCAACCTTCCGGTGCGGGGAGACTTCAGCGGAGCGTACTGTTGATGTGATGTAAAACTCTAAGGCTAAATCTTTAACCCACTGAAAAAGAACAGGAGTCGCTCCTTGCTTTAACACAATGTCTATCAGAATTTTAAAACTACTAATTAGATCACCTTGAGCCGTAATTTCAACGGCTTGAGCTCTGGTAATGATGTCAATGCTAAAAATTTTTTTTACACGTAAATACAAGCCGTTTGATTAGCTACTAAAGCTATTTTGTTTTCTACATTTTTTAATGTAAATGTAAAATATGTATTCTAGCTCCTCTCCCGAGTCCACACAGTACCCCCCTCCCCCCTACCAGTCAGACGGTAAGTTTGAGGTGTTGGATCTTTCAGATGTAACTTGCCAGCTAACTGTTCTTGACTTGTTCATTTTTCTTTTTTATTTTAATGATACGTGATTGGATTAGAATATATATACGTTATTGTGCTTCGTACTCCTTTTGAACATGTAAATTATGACATTGCTTAATTATTTTCTTTCTTCAAATTTGTATTTTAACTTCAACTTATATGTTGTAATGTGCTAATATGTTCAATAAATAAACCAGCCAACAACAACAACTCTCTAGTCTGTAGCCTCCTCTTCGTCGACAGGATCCAACGATCTCTGCTTCGTCAATATTTTTAAGCAGATGTAATGCCTCTACTGTGTTTTTGTTTTGTTTTTCCAGCCCATGGTGACATTCCTTTTAATGCCTTGCTGAAAAGTGGTTGCTTTGGAAATCCGACAGCATTGTCAGCGGTGCAAGAATGACTCACATAAATATTTTCATGTTTTTTAATACAATAAAATGGCAGCATATGAACAATATACACACATGCACATGAAAAGTCAAAACGGCAGAAAGGCAGAAACATTAGATAATTTCTTAAACAACAACACAACAACACATCAAAGTTTAAGCTTCAAATACAGCTGTGTATCTACAGTTATCTCTGCGAAAGTTAACAAGTTACAACAAACTGTCTCCGGTGGTCAGCATAAGAGAAAAAAACAAGGAGTTATAACTTGTCTATGTGTGTCTATGATGGCATTACCGGAAAAGACGCTGCATTATGAGATTTTCCCGGAAATACATCACGGATATTTGTGCATAGAGTCCATAGCTAGTAAGATTGATACTTACCAGTACATCATTGTGTATTGTGAAATGGTAACATTCTCACAATTACAGGTCTTTTCCTGGACTTTTTGGAATGAAGGGAAAGCGCCGGTGCCTTCGATTCAGATTCAGTTTATTGTCATTACAGTGCAACGAAACAGTAAAGTGCGGACCATTCAGTGCAAAGACAAAAATAAAGGATTTTAAAACTATTATAATAAAAATTATTAATATAAATAGATAAAAAAGAACAGAGAAAAAAAACAAGATCATAATCAGAATTAAAATTGGAATAAAAAAAGGCACATTATAGAACACAGACTAAAACAACTATCTACATAAAGTGCACACGACACAAGTATTGCATATTGTATATTGCATGGTATATTGCACATATGATAGAGAGTGGTTATATAGGGCTCTTACCGCAGTTGGATAAAAGTTGTTGTTCAGTCGGTTTGTCCTGGTTTTAATGGCCCTGTACCGTTCAATGGCCTTCCGACAATATAATACAGGCCAAAGAGATACAAATAACTTTTTATCTCTTACCCAAATATGTGGAGCACATTCCCAAAGTCAGTGAGAAAGTTATTCATTTGCAAGCTGGTTTGGGCCGCAGATCCTTAATTATAAAGGAGAATTGCACTCCATGATGAAGTGAAGCAACATTTCAGTTCACTATTAAAAGCAGATGTTTATCGATATGATGATGTGATTTATTTCATTTTGGAAGGTATGTTCAGCCCTCAAAGATTTTTAAGACAAAATGGAAACTGTGTCTGGAGGCTGGCTGATATACAAAGCATCAGGTAAATAGAAATTAAATTTATGGCCAATAGTATATTGTTGTATAATTATTGCAAGTGATGACGAATATCACATTTCAATACAATTCATCTAGTAAATAACTTTCTTGGGATGGGGTGCTAGAAAACTGCATACGTTGTCTCCTGATGACAGAGGATACACTGGCTCAATCTTGAAGACAGCAAGTGCATGTGGAAAAAAGTGTCATTTTACACCAATACAGGAGAAATTACATTGTGAACCATTGCCTCCTGACTCATTGCCCTTTTGCAATATGGCAATGACAATGTGCCATTCCTTCACACCAGCTTTCCACTGCATGTTGAAACATGTAAGACTTCAAATACTGAAGCAGAGGAGGCATGCAGAAACCCATTGCATTGGTAATACTGGAGATTATATTGCAAATCACTTTAATCAGCAATACACAGAAACACAACTGCTCAGCATTGTTAGATATCTCTAATGCAAAACGTTTGGATCCATCACAATTTTCCTTGGATTCAACAATGTGAATGTTGCTTGCATCAGATAATTAATAACAAATTGATACTCTTTCAAAAGATTGGTGACAAAGATCCAGATTACAGGCACACCAAACCAGCTATGGAGGACGTAAAAAATAATAATAATCAGAAGGTAATTGATGCTTTTTAAAGCATCAGTGGCATTTTGGTTGGGTAAAAAAAAAAAAAAAAGTGTTTAGGTAAAGTATAACATACATATAGTATGACAACGTTACAAACATGAGACAAGCCTGTACTCTTGATCAATTCAATGATAATTTATTTTTAATCCGATAAAATAGTATTAAAAGCCTGATTGGAATAAAAATGCTTCATGTACACACCCCATTTGTAATATTCTGGCCTGATCAAACCCATCCTGAACAAGATTTTATTTCGAACGAGAGGGGTAGTTTATGTCAATTGATAATCCAATCAACGCACATGAAACAGTTTAATCAGAATGGCGAGGCTGCATCCGGAAATATGTTGTGACATCGTCGTTTCCCCACATTAAAATAGCGGCGTTGACAAGTGTTTGTCTTGTGAGGGGAGAACTTGTTTTAAAGTACTTTGAACTTGTTTTTAATCAAGATATTGCTTCAATAAAAGTCCGTCCGTCTGTCCGTCCGTCTTCTTCCGCTTATCCGGGGTCAGGTCGCGGGGGCAGCAGCTTTAGCAGGGAAGCCCAGACTTCCCTCTCCCCAGCCACTTCAGACAGCTCCTCCGACGGGACCCCAAGGCGTTCCCAGGACAGCCGAGAGACATAGTCTCTCCAGCGTGTCCTGGGTCGTCCCCGGGGCCTCCCGCCGGTAGGACATGCCGGAACACCTCCCCAGAGAGGCGTCCAGGAGGCATCCGAACCAGATGCCCGAGCCACCTCAACTGGTTCCTCTCAACGTGGAGGAGTAGCGGCTCAACGCTGAGTCCCTCCCGGATGACCGAGCTTCTCACCATATCTCTAAGGGAGAGCCCGGCTACCCTGCGGAGGAAACTCATTTCGGCCGCTTGTATCCGGGATCTTGTTCTTTCGGTCACGACCCACAGCTCGTGACCATAGGTGAGGGCAGGAACGTAAATCGACTGGTAAATCGAGAGCTTTGCCTTTCGGCTCAGCTCCTTCTTCACTACAACGGACCGATACAGCGTCCGCATCACTGATCCGCCTGTCGATCTCCCGCTCTAACCTACCCTCACTCGTGAACAAGACCCCAAGATACTTGAACTCCTCCACTTGGGGCAGGATCTCATCCCCGACCCGGAGAGGGCACTCCACCCTTTTCCGACTGAGGACCATGGTCTCGGATTTGGAGGTGCTGATCCTCATCCCAACCGCTTCACACTCGGCTGCGAACCGCTCCAGTGAGAGCTGGAGATCACGGCTTGAAGAAGCCAACAGCATCTGCAAAAAGCAGAGATGCAATGCTGAGGCCACCAAACCAGACCCCCTCAACGCCTCGGCTACGCCTAGAAATTCTGTCCATAAAAGTTATGAACAGAATCGGTGACAAAGAGCAACCTTGGCGGAGTCCAACCCTCACAGGAAACAAATTCAACTTACTGCCGGCAATGCGGACCAAACTCTGACATCGGTCGTACAGGGACCGAATAGCCCGTATCAGGGGGCTCGGTACGCCATGGTCCCGAAGCACCCCCCACAGGACTCCCCGAGGGACACGGTCAAACGCCTTCTCCAAGTCCACAAAGCACATGTGGACTGGTTGGGCGAACTCCCACGAACCCTCGAGGACCCTGCTGAGGGTGTAGAGCTGGTCCACTGTTCCACGGCCGGGACGAAAACCACACTGCTCCTCCTGAATCCGAGTTTCGACCTCCCGACGGACCCTTCAATAAAAGTGTTAAAATGAACCCCGACTGTAATGAAAAGTTTGCTCTATATTATAATATTGCATATAATAAAATATCTAGATATCCACAGTATAAACAATGTACACATAGAGGTAGGAATAATGGTAAATTACATGTTATTTGTATTGCACACAATTAAATATTGCACATTTGCATGGTGAATGGTATATTGCACATGTTTTGATTACACAGATTGCATACAGTCAGTGTTTATGGGATTTGAGGAGCGTTATGGCTTTGGGAAAAAAAAGCTGCTTTTGCGTCTGTTTGTTTTTGACTTTATGCACCTCTAGCAACTTCCAGAGGGCAGACGTTGGAACAGGTCAAAGTCAGGGTCTGTTATTTGGTTGTTACTAACATAACTATGAGATTCATTTTTCAAAAATAATTTCCAGTTTAATACGTTTGTTTGGATTTACGCTGCCATTGTTATTTACGTCGCAACACATTCAGTGCGTAGTGACGTAAAATGGCGGCTGGCTCTCCACCGAGCAGTGTTGGGAATAACGGCATTTACCTGTAACCTCACTGAAGGTTTTTTTCATAAACTGACTAATCTAACTAATTATTCTCCCCATATTTGAAACATTATCGTTATTGTATGTAAAATGCGTTGCGTTACAAGTTACGAAGTAAACTTACAATTCGTTGTGGAGTGACTGGCTCTGAAAATTTCATTTGCGCACAGTTAGAGGCACTGTTGTTGTCGAACTTCGTCACAATAAAAGTGTGTTGACAGCTGAATTGTATAGTGACTTTTATTTTGGAGGTGGAAGCGTGTCACGACGTGCAGATGTGTCTTCCTTCTGGACGTCCTTAAGGCTGAGCATTAAGGAAATATCCTGTCATGTCTGGGTACAGCTGGCTTTGGTTGAGGGCCCCGATTGGTCCTGAGTGGATGCCTGCCCTTCCGCAGGCTGACCAATCCGGGCCCTCAGCCACTTTTGCCTGGCCCCAGGTGTGACTAATCCCCTAATTGGTGTGGGTGCATTTAATTCCCGGGTGGTGATCAGTCCCTTGTGGGATCATTGCCGATTGTAACGGTCACCCCCGGAGTTTGTTCTGTCGTTTTGATTTTGATTTTGATTTTGATTTTGAGTTTGAGTTTGTAAAATAAAGCACGCCAGTCTCGCCTGCACTCCTGTTGTGGTTCTCCTGCCTCCCTGCATTTTGGGTCCTCACACGCCGACAGACACCACGCCGCTCCGTGACCACACCGTGACAGAATGATCCCACCATAAACGGACCCAGCGGATCAAGAGGCAGGTACCGTTCCTGTTTTGGCGGTGCGCCTGCAGCGTCCGCTTCCAGTTTCCAGCGGCGCGTGGGGAGCGCCCGTGGCCAGTTCTGGCGGCGCTCGTGCAGCGCTTGTTGCCGATGTTTCTGGCGGCGCTCGTGTAGCGTCCATTGCCAGTGTTTCCGGCGGCGCTGATGGCAGCGCCCGTGCCGATGTTTCTGGCGGCGCTCGCGGAGCGCACGTTGCCAGTGTTTCCGGCGGCGCTGATGGCAGCGCCCTTGCCGATGTTTCTGGTGGCGCTCGCGGAGCGCACGTTGCCAGTGTTTCCGGCGGCGCTGGTTGAGCGCCCGTTGCCAGTTCTGGCGGCCCCCGTACAGCGCCCGCTTCCAGTTCCGGCGGCGTACGTCCTGCGCTGCAGCCCCTGGCATCATCGCCTGAGCCGCTGCAGCCCCTGGCATCATCGCCTGTGCCGCTGCAGCCCCTGGCATCATCGCCTGTGCCGCTGCAGCCCCTGGCATCATTTGCCTGTGCCGCTGCAGCCCCTGGCATCATCGCCTGTGCCGCTGCAGCCCCTGGCATCATCACCTGTGCCGCTGCAGCCCCTGGCATCATCGCCTGTGCCGCTGCAGTCCCTGGACTCTACGCCGGAGCCTTCATCCGGGTCCCACTACAGACTATGACTTTGTTTAGGACGTCTGGGATCCGTCCCTTAAGGGGGGGGTACTGTCATGTCTGGGTACAGCTGGCTTTGGTTGAGGGCCCCGATTGGTCCTGAGTGGATGCCTGCCCTTCCGCAGGCTGACCAATCCGGGCCCTCAGCCACTTGTGCCTGGCCCCAGGTGTGACTAATCCCCTAATTGGTGTGGGTGCATTTAATTCCCGGGTGGTGATCAGTCCCTTGTGGGATCATTGCCGATTGTAACGGTCACCCCCGGAGTTTGTTCTGTCGTTTTGATTTTGATTTTGATTTTGAGTTTGTAAAATAAAGCACGCCAGTCTCGCCTGCACTCCTGTTGTGGTTCTCCTGCCTCCCTGCATTTTGGGTCCTCACACGCCGACAGACACCACGCCGCTCCGTGACCACACCGTGACATATCCAGTCTTGGCAAATCACACTGATGAGTCGAGGTCTGTCAGGATCACCAAACTAATTAAAGGTGTGCAGTTATATAACATTTGTATGTGAATAATACATACCTAAAGTTGGGCAGCTTTCTGACATAAATCAATCATTAAACATATCTTTAAATGTATGGATTTATAAACTGAAGCTATATCACCATACTCTCTTAACTAAAAGTGTACAAAAGTTTTTCTGAGAAATCAAGTGTGTAAGATTAGGGCTCTTAATGATTAGATAGGCAACTTGAGCTAGGCCTTTGTGTTGCTGTGACCTGTCCTGACCTGGCACTTCTCTATCTATCTGCACCCTGGCACATTTATCCATCAGATAAGATCATCAGGTCACACATTTTTACATGGAAAATCCGGTTTTGTTTTGAATGTTTTGAACTGGCACACGGACTAATGAATTGGTCTAAAAAGAGTTTGAACCGGCCAATCGTCCGGTCAAAATGTTATAAATCGATTTTATGTTGCAGATACAATTGCTGAAAATTTTACAAGGTGCGTGCTCCCCGTTCGCCACGTCGGCAATGACGAGGAGGGGGGAAAAAACATGGCCATATTCAATTTGCATACAGTAATCCCACAATACTCGATGCGGCCAGTGACTCAGGTGATTGGTTACAGTTCTTTTTTTTAATATATATATATATTTTATTTTTCTAATTCAAACTCACAGTATTGGGACATCAGACATCAATTCAAAGTTTGCATCTTTGCTTATTAACATTCACAATTATTGAAAAAAAAATCTAACAACAATTCGATATGACAAACAAACAACAATTTGACATAAAAGACGAAACCCAAAACTAAACAATAGAGATAAGGACAAATAACCTAAGGGGAAAAAATTCAATTGAGGTCAACTAAAGATAATTAACTAAGGATTTTCAATGTAGAAGTACTTGTCATGTTTCTTGTCAACTTCAGGAAATTAATGTACAAATCAAATTCTGCAATAAATTTATGAAAATTCGGAAGAGATTTGGAAGTCCATATTTTCTGCAAATAAAATTTGCCAAGTAGGAGCATAAGATTGATTCTAAAGGCTAAATATTTGTTATCATGAATGAAATTTGTAATTACAGCTTTTAGATCCATTGTAATGACATGTCCAGTTTTCTCACACACATATTTTTCAAAATCCCCCCAACATTTTGATGATACAGGGCAATTATAATAATCTGAAATGGTTTTGCATTATATATATATATATATATAATGCAAAACCGTTTCAGATTATTTTCCACAGAAGGTGCATTCAGCATCTATGTTAGTGAATTTAGAAAGTGAATTACTGCCTACAAAAATCTGAAGAAAAATTACTTGTTGATAATAATTTTAGCCAAGCGTACTCTGCCCCTTATAACAGTAGACAAAGAGGAGTCTGTATACTCATACATAAGAATTTATTCTTTACTCTAAATAATACAATAACAGACCCAGAGGGCCGATACATTATTATTCAGGTGACTATATTTCATAAAATATATACATTTGGTAATTTATATGCCCTAACAATGATGATCCGGCCTTTTTCCATGAATTTATCTCTCAGCTGTTCGAATTAGCAGCGAACTCTACTATTATTATTGGAGGACACTTTAACACAGTCTTAAATCCATTAATAGATCATTCTAATAATACAACATGTATAAGGCGATTACAATCTACTAAAGTAATAGGGGAATATATGGATGATTTTGGCCTCGTCGACAGCTGGAGACTTAAAAACCCAAATAAGAAGGAATTTACCTTCTTTTCCGCTGTGCACCGGTCTTTTTCAAGAATTTTATTTTTTCTTACAAATAACTCTATTGCTGATAAAACTGTTACTAAAATACATCCTATTATTATTAGCGACCATGCACCAGTCTCCCTCTTTCCCTAAAAGTTGATTATACCTTTAAACCACCCCCGGCATGGCGTTTTAACATCTCACTGCTAAACGACGCAGAGCTTGACAAAATTATAAGAAAAGAGTGGGCAGACTTTTTGGAAATAAATGACTCTCCAGACTTATCTCCATCTCTTCTCTGGAAAGCTGGGAAAGCAGTAATTAGAGGTAAAATTATATCATATTCATCTGATAAAAAGAAACAGGATCAAAAATTAGAAAAATACTTTGAATATAAAATTGAACAACTGACGGATGAGTACAACAACTTTGAATATAATAACAAATAAGGTAAATTTCTTGCAAACCAACTTCAACGCAATTGGGAAAAATCTCTTATAACGGCTATTAAAGTGACAACTTGTGAATGCACACAATCACCAGAAGAAATTAATCACATTTTTTATAACTATTATCGCAACCTATACTCAGAAACTAACAAGCCTAACCCTGTGCATATTGAGGCATTCCTCAGTAGCTTAAATATTTACCTCAGTTAACTAGTGAATATAAAGATATGTTTGATGCGCTATGTACTATAAACGAGTTGTACAGTGCTCTAGATATTATGCCTAATGGCAGAGCACCTGGCCCGGATGGTTATCCGGCTATATTTTTTAAGTACTTCTGGTTAATGCTTGCTTCACTATTCTTAGGAGTAGTAACAGAAATTAAAACTAATGGTTGCATACGCCCACACATGAATACAGCAGCAATTAAACTTTTATTAAAGCCAGAAAAAGACCCCACCCTTGCATCAAGTTACCGTCCGATTTCACAAATTAACACTGATATAAAAATGATCCCTAAGGCTTTCGCATCTAGACTAGAAACAGTAATCATGACAATCATTCATAGCGATCAAACAGGCTTTATTAACTCTTTTACTGCCAAGGACGTTAAATGACGTTTAGTAAAAACCTACGGAGGGCCGCCAAGGATGTTAAAAGACGTTCTCCAATTTTTTAAATTTTTTTGGGGGAAACGGGTGGAGGAAAGCGAAGGGAAGCGAAAATGGCGACCGGTTGCAAGCAGCTCACGCTTGAGCATTTTTTTCAAAGACGAAAAGCATCGACCAATGCTAAAGAGCACATTGATGACGACGATGATCATCATCGATGATGATGATGGTGACTAAGAGGTTGGAAGCGTTGACGCGGCAGTAGAAGACGTGAGGCGGAGCTCGATGGCTGAGGAAGCGAACAATGGCGACCGGTTGCAAGCAGCTCATCGACCAATGCTAAAGAGCACAGTGATGACGACGATGATGATGATGGTGGCTCCGAGGTTGACGCCGAAGTTGGAAGCGTTGACGCCGAAGTTGGAAGCGTTGATGCCGAAATTGGAAGCGTTGACGCGGCGGCTATGACCACGTCATAAAGCCTCACCGGCTCGCGATGCTAACACCGGAAAACGCGGAGCACAACCGAGCACTTCTGCTCAGGCGGACGTTGAATCGGACGACGAAGAGTGCCCCGAGTCCAATGCATATTCATCGGAGGAGTGGGTACAGTCTGCTACGCGAAAGGGGCAATCGCAGTGAAACAAATCTGTTATGCAAATCCTGCTCCGTCTCCTTGCATGCAGGGGAGTGTTACAAAAAGAAAAACTGTATTTGAAACATCCACATAATTGTAAATAGTACCACAGTTGCACACATTTGTAAATAGTTCTCGAAATTGTTTTGTCAAATTGTTACACTGTTGAATGGAAATCAACGTATTTTGCAATCTAAAAACACTTTTTCATTGTTGTTAGTAGTGTTTTACAGAAGTAAAGCACTATTTAGGTGTTTGTGGCATCATTCATGGACAAAAAGAAGTGTACAATTCACTAGAGTGCATGAAATAACATCGTTTCACAAAAAGCTTGTTTTCTCCGTTTTTTGTTTCAAAACAGAGCATTTCGGTGAAACTAACCATTTTTTATTGTTGATTACTGAAAAACGGAATAAGGTAGAAACAAACTTTTCTGATGAAAGATGAGAGTCCAATCTTTCATTTGGTAGTATGTGTGTTTCCATAGTCCAAACACAACATTCTCTGTGGACCTTGAAAGATCAGTCAAAATGCTGAAATCGGCTGGCACTGGCGGCATGGCATCCCTTTTCTGAAAACGTCTGGCAGGCAAAGAGTTAAAGATCGTCACTCTACTAATAATATTAGGAGGCTCTTTAACCTTATTAGCATGTCACAGCGGCATGATAAAAAGGCAGTTATTATATCATTGGATGCAGAAAAAGCTTTCGACAAAGTTAACTTGTCCTTCCTCTTTGCTGTTTTAAATAAATTTGGCTTTGGGAAGTCATTTATTCACTGGGTGTCAGTATTATATGATTCTTCTAAAGCTACAGTTACTACTAATGGGATTATATCTCAGAGTTTTACTCTACAGAGAGGCACAAGACAGGGATGCCCACTGTCCCCTTTATTATTTGCAATATTTATTGAGCCGCTTGCATTAGCCAGACACCAGGAAAGAAGGATTCAAGGAATTCACTCTGGGGTAACAGAACACAAAATTATTCTATATGCCGATGATATTTTACTTTATTTAGAAAAGCCTGCTATTTCATTAGGGGAAGTATTTAACTTAATAACTAAATTCTCACATTTATCAGATTATTCTATTAACTGGACAAAATCAACACTTCTACCTATTACAGAAAATTCATGGAACCCTGCAAGCCAGGACCCACACTACTCATTTCCTATAGGTAATTTAAAATACTTAGGCATAAAAATCTCACCTAAATTAACTGATTTAATTCATTTAAAATTTACTCCACTTCTGGATAGCATTTATAGTGACTTGGAGCGCTGGAATAATCTTCCTATTTCTCTAATAGGACGAATAGCCACCATTAAAATTTTTACCCAAAATAAAATATTTTTTCTCAATGATTCCATTTAAACCTACGGCTAACTGGTTCAAGTTGTTGGACTCGGCTGTTAATTTTTTTTTACTGGAATAAAAAAAAAGCAAAGATTAGTTTATCTACTCTTCAGAAAAGTAAATCCAAAGGAGGTCTAGAGGCACCAAATTTTATGCACTACTGTATAGCTAGCCAGCTTCAATATATCATTCTATGGGCACAACCCAACAGAGATACTAACTGTTGGCTGGAACTAGAACAAAAGGGTTGTAATAACCTCAGACATCTAGATTTACTCTTCATGACAACATCGATTAAGCGACATAATTGTTTTAAAAACCCAATGATTTCAGCCACCCTGACTGCCTGGCCTGGTTTTTGACATCACCTCACAAGGGTCGCAGGGGGCGCTGGAGCCTATCCCAGCTGGCTTCGGGCTGAAGGCGGGGTACACCCTTAACTGGTTGCCAGCCAATCGCAGGGCACACAGAGATGAACAACCATCCACATTCACAATCACACCTACAGACAATTTGGAGTGTTCAATTAACCTACCATGCATGTCTTTGGAATGTGGGAGGAAACCGGAGTACCCGGAGAAAACCCACACAAGCATGGGGAGAACATGCAAACTCCACCCAGGAAGGCCGAAGCCCGGACTCGATCTCACGTCCTCTGCACTGGGAGGCGAACGTGCTAACCAGTCATCCACCGTGCCGCCCGGCTAATTTTATATTTATTTTTATTTTTTGAATCTCGTTTTTTAGGGCCCAAGCAGCTACCAATGCAAGGTCCCTATTGTTTTTTGTTCGTATTATTATTATTATTATTAGGACCCGAGCAGCTACCGCTGAGAAGTCCCTCTTGTTTTTATAAGAATTTTTTTTCTTCTTCTTCTTTGTAAACAATCTCATTTTTGGAGACCTAAACATTCACGAAAACTCACCAAACTTTGCACACTCCTCGGGCTTGGCGAAAAAATTATTAAGTTGCCATAAGTACATAACAACATATAGCGCCCCCTAGCCTGGAAAAATATGCACCAATCCCGGCACGTTTGACCGTGGGCTACAAAAACTGGCAGGCACGTGAAGCGCCCCGAGACACAAAAAAGTCAGTGAAAGCCATATCCTAAAATGTATAGAAAGTGAGCTATGAATTTTTGAATGTCCAATTTTGGCCCATTTTTGCACATTCACTGTGGTCATTCTTTTTGCCCATTTGCCAACAGTTTTCATCCGATTTACTTCTAACTTGCCATGGATCATCTCAAGACCTGGGACAACAACTGGGGACAAAAATCTTGACTTTTTGAAATACTATATAACGGGGGTGGGGCCTCAAACTTTGCCTTTAATATTTCCTTCAAATGCTTAATAACTCCGCTGTAAAAGCTTCCAAAAATCCCAAACTTCTCATGCATCTTAATAGCCACGGCCTGAAAACATCTATATGATAATATTCGGTTATACATGTAGCGCCACCTAGTGGTGACAAGAAATGTCATACTTAAAATTTGTATCTATTGTGCCGAGCCTGTTTGAAGGATCCAGTTGAAATTTTGTCAGAAAAGCCTTAAAATGTTGATCATGCCCAACACTGAATATTGTAAATTTTCGCCAAAGGGTGTGGCCGTTACGGTGCCGCTATGTCTGATGATTCACCGTGACAATAAAAGCTGCGTTAACTTGACCCAGATATTACTTTATTTAGAAAAGCCGGCTACTTCGCTAGGGGAAGTATTTAACTTAATAACTAAATTCTCACAGTTAGCAGATTTTTCTATTAACTGGACAAAATCAACACTTCTACCTATTACAGAAAATTCATGGAGCCCTGCAAGCCAGGACCCACACTACTCATTTCCTATAGGTAATTTAAAATACTTAGGCATAAAAATCTCACCTAAATTAACTGATTTAATTCATTTAAACTTTTCTCCACTTCTGGATAACATTTATAGTGACTTGGAGCGCTGGAATAATCTTCCTATTTCTCTAATAGGACGAATAGCCACCATTAAAATGAAAGTTTTACCCAAAATAAACTATTTTTTCTCAATGATCCCGTTTAAACCTACGGCTAAATGGTTCCAGTTGTTGGACTCAGCCGTTACAAAATTTTACTGGAATAAAACAAAAGCAAAGATTAGTCTATCTACTCTTCAGAAAAGTAAATCCAAAGGTGGTCTAGAGGCACCAAATTTTATGTACTACTATATAGCTAACCAGCTACAATATATCGTTCTATGGGCACAACCCAACAGAGACACTAACTGTTGGCTGGAACTAGAACAGAAGGATTGTAATAACCTCAGACTTCGAGATTTACTCTTTATTACAACATCGATTAAGCGACATAATTGTTTGAAAAACCCAATGATTTCCGCCACCGTGACTGCCTGGTGGAAGGCACTAGAATTGACAAAAGCCCAAGTGGAGCCCTGTGGGCTCTCTCCCCTATGGCATAACCCCGACTTTCAATTTAACAACCAACCGTTTTATTTAGGTGTGTGGGAGCAGAAAGGAATTACACATCTCCACCATCTCTTCTCAGATAATATGTTTATATCATATACATCCTTGCTCCAAAAATACAATATAAAAAACTGAATTTTTTTACATTATCTACAAGTTAAAAATATGATAAAGAAAAAAAATCCAACATTTCGGAATACGCTCCAACCGCCTGTTTTAGCTAAAGATATTAACAAGCTTTCTCCGACAACAACAAAAAAACTTTCAAAAATATATAAGTTACTTTCATATACTGATAAAATGTCTTTACCTATCTCGAAATGGGAGACATACTTGTCTATAGCACCGGAATCTGACTTTTGGATTCAAATTTACAACTTATCCAATATAAAATTATTCACAGAACATACATTACTCAATATATGATGAAGAAAATGGGACTCTCAGACTCCGACATTTGTCTCCAATGTTTACAAAACACTACAGACACTTATGTTCATGCTTTATGGTTATGTACTCCGGTTATGTATTTCTGGACTAAAGTCTTAGAAAAACTTTCCGCTATTTTGGACCGTAGGATACCTTTATCTCCAAACTTGTGTTTGCTAGGTGACCTAACAACTGACTTACCACATAAACAATTTCAATCTACACTTGTAGCCCTTACTATCACTAAAAAAACAATTCTTGTTAACTCTGAATATCGACCAATGGTCTAACCTCCTCATAAATCACATTTTAATGGAAAAAATATCTGCCTCAAATAAAAACCAAATATCAAAATTTATAGAAACATGGTCTACGTATATAGAATTTTTTAACCTAATTTTGGTTACTTAATTCTGTCTGTTAGCGAGAGCCACTACATCGTGATAACTTACATTGATGTTTCTGCATTTGGCAATTTATTCTTATATTATATTATTAGTATGGGATTTTTTTTTAATGGGCTTTAGGTGAACTGATGAATACACACATGCACGCACGCACGCACGCACATGCTCACCAACATACAAAAAAAATAAAATTATATATATATATATATATATGTATATATATATATATATATATATATATATATATATATATATATATATGTATATATATTCAAAAAAAAAAAAAAAACTTGACCCAGATAATCCTATCTTCTCAAAATTTCACACATTTAATGAGTCCAGGTCTGAATACATCTACGAATTTATATTTATTTGTACTGATAGCGCCACCTACTGGCAAATTAGATTTTTAAAAACATTTTTTTCTTCAACTTTTTTCTCTAACCATGTTAACTGGATTTACCTCATATTTGCTCAGAAGAGTGTTTAGGCCTTCATGATGTTATAACACGAAGTTTGTGAGTTTTCGCGAATCGCTGTGGGCATGGCAAGGTACAGTTCGCCAAGAAAACAACGCTAATTTTGAGGGCCTAAACATGCACAGAAACTCATGAAACTTTACACACACATCTGGCCTGGCAAAATGAGCAATATTATATCATGTATTGTGCGATTTTTACAAAAATTACTCACTAGCGCCCCCTAGAAATTTTTAACAAAGCAGCCCTAGTTGTACGTTTAAGCAAGATCTACGGGAAAAAAAATTGTATTTGAGGGAGCCCAAGACCTACAAAAAAGTCTCTTGGACCCATATGCTTAAATGAACAGGAAGTGAGTTATGAATTTTTGATTGTACGATTTTTGCCAATTTTTTGGGTGGGGCTCATATCTCCTACACGTTTGATCCAATTGACTTAAATCTTGGCCTGGACCATCAACAGGGGAAAAAAATCTCGCCGGGGCAGGGCATCATATTTTGTGCTTCATATTTCCTTCGCTATGAAACACAAAATACGTAATAACCAGGGTTGGAAGGGTTACTTTTAAAATCTAATCCGTTACAGTTAAAAGTTACCTGCTAAAATTGTTTATTTAGTAACGCAATACAAGTACCATAATATTAAAGTAATGTAACTGGATTACTTTGGATTACTCCAATATTGAGTATGCTCATGAAGACAAAATAAAAAATAAATATCACCACAATATATATTCTATACAATGTGCCCCTGTTATTTGCGGGTGATAGGGACCCGGGCAGCCTATAAATAGTAAACATCCTTGTGTAATTAAAAAGCATTTAGGCTATTGATTGATTGATTGATTGAGTCATATGCTGTTTTCAAACTGTCACTGAAAGCAACCACACCTCACAGTTTGATAGATAGATAGATAGATAGATAGATAGATGGATAGATAGATAGATAGATAGATAGATAGATAGATAGATAGATAGATAGATAGATAGATAGATAGATAGATAGATAGATAGATAGTCATCCAATGAGGATGACGATGTGTGGCGTCAACTGAAAAATGAATTTTTATCCCAGTCACAAGTTTAGCCGTGTATATGTTGTGCATGATGTTTAAATAGTGAATTGGTGGGAGGAAGATTTGTTTCACATTATGGTTGCAGGCTAGCTGACTAGCTAGCAAGAAGCTACAGCATGCAGCATGCCGCTGGACTCTTAGCTCAAACTTTTGCTCCGAGTAAGTTCCAGTGAATACCGGTCGTCATTTCCTCCTGTCCGTGAAGCTTTTTCAAACTGTGGAGGACACGACTAGTCAGTTTGTTTGTTCCCACCTCCCCGACATGTAGCAACGGTCCCACTTGCGCGGCGGCCTCTGTCTCGCTCTGTCCCTCTCTCTCTCTCTCTCCCTCTTTCACACTCTCTCTCATCGTAGAAATTGTATTCCCTTAAAGTAATCCCCATTTTTTTTTAAAAATACCTGTAATCTGATTAGATGTTTTTTCCTGTAACTGTAATGGAATACAGTTAAAAAAAAAATTGTAATCTGATTACGTAACGGCGGTACATGTATTCCGTTACTCCCCGGTACATGCTCCAAAAAAATCCCAAACTTCCCTTGTATGTTTTTATGTTTAACACCTAAGGTATTTTGTCAGAAATTTGGATATTCTTTGTAAGTGTGATAACTGTCATTTATGAATTTTATTTTTTTTACTTTCCACCAGTGACATAAGAACAATGCATACATATGTACTTTTGTGCTTATTTATTTATGATGCCCTTTATGGACAATAAAAGAAATATTGTGATATATATATATATATATATTATATATTATATTATATATTGGGCAGCACGGTGGCTGGCTGGTTAGCACGTCCGCCTCCCAGTGCTGAGGACGTGAGATCGAGTCCGGGCTTCGGCCTTCCTGGGTGGAGTTTGCATGTTCTCCCCGTGCTTGCGTGGGTTTTCACCGGGTACTCCGGTTTCCTCCCACATTCCAAAGACATGCATGGCAGGTTAATCGAACACTCCAAATTGTCCATAGGTGTGATTGTGAGTATGGTTGTTTGTCTCTGTGTGCCCTGTGATTGGTTGGCAACCAGTTCAGGGTGTACCCTGCCTACTGCCCGAAGCCAGCTGGGATAGGCTCCAGCACCCCCGCGACCCTTGTGAGGAAAAGCGGTCAAGAAAATGGATGGATGGATGGATATATATATATTGACCTTTTGCACGTGATGTCACATGGGAACGCTCCCTCCGAGACGCTGGATGCAAAAGGGCCACTTGCCTGTATTGTAACCATTGAATCTCATACAGCGTTAAGTCCTTTATCTAATCGGTTATCTTATATCATCATATCATCTTATGATATGGTGATATGATATGGTCATATCTTGCTGTGCGGTCGGTTGTACAGACAGACAAAGGAGTAAACCAAATGTTGCTTTTTATCACATACTTACTAATGAAGACGAACGTTGTCGATTGATAGCAGCAATCAACAGAAAGGACTGGCAGCCAGCCCACAAAGTATTCACGGATTTGCAGCAATATTTTTTTGCGAGGGTTACGTCCACTTCCTATCAACAATCATTTACTTCCGCTGTCCGTTATAGGGCAGTCGCGTGATCACGTGACGTCGGTGCAAATGGTCAATATATAAATATATTTTTAAAACAATGCCAATGGGGAAAACTCATTGCCAAAAAATAAAATAGGACGCTGATTTTTGAGGGTCTTATCATTGACCAAAAAGCTTTACACACTCATCACACCAGGCAAAAAAAAAAATCCATATGTAAAGGTTTATTATGCCATTTTTAACGAAATTCTGCTTCCAATGTGCCACTACTCCAACGTACCAGTACCCCAACCTGCAAGTGCCCCAAAGTGGCTTGCGGCTGCAAGGGCCCTTTAGGGCCTGCAACTCTTTACTTATTACTTACTTACACTTTATTTATGCATATATGTATTTTTTTGTATTTTTATTTCCATTTATATTTATAAATTATTATTATATTATATTTACCAGTGTTGGGATTTGTGAAGGTTACTTTATAAAAGTAATTAGTTATAATTACTCATTACCTGCTCAAAAAAGTAACTGAGTTAATAATTATTACTTCATAATAAAAGTAACTCGTTACCAGGCAAAGCAACTATTTTCACTACTTAAAATATTTTTTTATTATATCAAATAATTTGGATTTTTCTTCTTCTTGTTCTTCTTCTTCTTCTTCTTATTATTATTATTAGTAGTAGTAGTATTATATTTTTACTACAAGGATTTCAAATAATGTCCAGGCTAGAAATTGATTTTTTGTTAATATTTATGTCACACAAATGTCTCACTCCATGAAAATAAATAAATAAATAATCGGAGCAAGCCTTCCGTAAAAGCGCACATGACTGTGCAACCTACTGTAAGATTATTTCAAGCCGTGAAACTAATAAATCAATTGTAACGTAATGCATTTTACGTACAATAACAATAACGGCATTTCAAATATGAGGAAAATAATTATATTACTCGGTTTATGAAATAAAAGCACGGAGTTACCAACGCTGTTATTTAAACGCCGTTATTCCCAACACTGCTTTTAACATAACTCGTTTCTCACAGGACGGAGAAACATTGTGCCTGTGAGTAGTGTTATCTTATCTGTGTGTCCACAGCGTTTGTGTGTAAATATTCGTTATTTAAAGGAATATCACTCTCGTAGTCAATCCTAATTTCCCGTTAGCATTGAATTGGATCGTCCAATCACTTTAGAATTAGTGTTAGCAATGTTTTATAAACACATACTGTTTTGTATTTAAATGTACAATGTGTGTAATTCTTCATGTGTTTTTAGTTTTACAGTAAACTCCAATTGGGGGTTCAGAGACGGTAGAATTACATATGTCTGCAATGCAAGCAACTTAAGGCAACCAAGTGTCACATTTTATACCTTTTCCGCCAAATTAAGGCTTGTTTACGGTGTATTTACACAGATTTTCTCATTGTAGTCTAGCAACAAAAAAAACTTGGCACCCTCAAACAAAAACTAACTGCGTTCAAAACGATTCATTGACCCCAGAATGAGCTTGTTCCACAGGTAATGATTTTTTTTTTTTTTAATCATTCAAATTTAGCAGGGCTGTTAACAACACACAACTCTCTGGTTTGTTAAATTTTAAGACACTTATTTTTACTTTACTTTGCATGAACTTGTATTTATTTTGTTGTTTTTGCAAAAACCTTTACACCATGTACTTGTACATTACAATCACATTCAAGCACCCACAGCTATTTGTTTTAAAAAGGCAACTACAGTATAACTATATGTATGAAAGAAAAAAAGCTGACTGGCGCTAATTCCATGATGTGCCATCTTAAGATTCTAAGATCTTTTAATGTATTATCCTCAGTGGCCAGGCCTGAAAGGGAAAGGAAAATGGGGGAGCTGAATGGATTCCATTAATTTAATTGAAGCAGGCCTTGACAAGAGATAAAACATCTTAGGCCTACATCTCTTCAGGGTTGGTGCTGGGCTTCATAGTAAACAAGCCGTGATCCGTAAACAAAGCCCAGAGAGCACTGCTTGTGCTGTACAGACATCAAGGCCATGCAATATGTCAGAAATGGGTTTGAATGGATATTCAAGTAGACCCACACCCACCCACCTATGTCTCTGCTCCCTCCTCTTAAGTATTCAAGCAGTATACTGCTCATTGTGCCTCAGCTTGTGGATATTTTGATGCTGGTAGCTCGCTATTTCTGTGACAGTACCTGTTGTGGACCAAGCAGAAAGAAAGACATTCACTCAAAGGTGCATTGAAACGAGCATAGAAAGAATCACTGAATCCAGATGATAAGGACCACTTTGATGTCTTATCAGATAGTATTCTCCCTCACAATAATACACTGTAAGCTAATGTACAGTTGAATATTTTACACATGTAGAAGGATGAGAGATATGACACATAATTAATCAAATTTACATTTTATTCTACATAAACTATATATTAAGTTGCAATTCCCTCATAAATGTCTTGTAAATACTAATAGATGCTGTTGCCAGCCAGCATTGAGGACTATGGGAATATAATGTTACACTTTTGTTAGATAGTCTAAGACTTCAAAATGCAAATGTGTTTAAATTTTTTAGCGGATAATAGACTCAAATGCTTGAATGTCTTCTTGGGTGTGGCACAAGTACGACTGTCAAAATGATTGGACATACTTGCATGCACACATTCCCTGTGATTGACTGGCATCCATACCCTGCCACTCAAGCCAGTTACATGGGACAACATAGGACAGGAACAACCCCCCTTACAACTGTAATGAGTACGTGGCCAAAGTCAGATTCTAAATACCAACATAGCAAGAAAGTTTAGTAGTAAGTTAAGTAGAGACTTAAACCAAAGGCAAATGTTAACTCTTAACTGTGGTAATGTCCCCCGTGAAGAAGGGCAAAACAGGTAATTTTCTCAGACCAACTTAAAGAGGAAAACGGGTCGCTGTTTTTGTTTTGCTTCAAAGCAGGAGGCCACTTTACAGACTGTATTTAAGTACAAACTTTCAACTATGGCAAGTAGTTTTTGGTACAAGCTGAGCAAGCAGCCCAGCGTGCAAGAAGTAGCTGGAGCGGCTAACAAAATTGGCTAGTGGGACAAAGCAGAGAGAGACAAGCGCCGAGCACCCAACTCAATGGGACTCAGCGACGGCCACATACATGCATGCCCCAGCTGCGGAAGGTAAGCAGCAGTCGATCATTGGGTCCAACACTACAGCTGTAAGCACCACCAGCTAACTACGTCTAAATCAAACAGAACTGATTCTCCCATGTGCTTTTGGTCACAAGACTATTCCCTGATTGTGTCACCAGTCCATCATAGGGCACATAGAGACAGACTACCATCTACATTAGCGTTTCTACTAGGGGTGGAACGATTTTCGGTTTTGTGCTCTTGGTTTTCAGTTCAGTTTGTTTTGCAGTTTTAGAAAAATCAATTATGTCTTGGAGTTAAAAGTAAAAGTGTATATTATTCACAGCTAATTATTATTATTATTATTATTATTATTAGTAGTAGTAGTATTATTGTTGTTGTATTACCATTTAAATTATTATTATTATTATTCTATTTATACTTCTGTCATATAGTGACAGGCATAAGAAATAACTGCTCTTCAATTGGATGGCAAAAGGTAAAACCAAGCTGTGTGTATCAGTCTGTTGCCATTCAACAGGTTACCAGCAAATATATCAGCTTTGTGTTCAAGCTTTGTGTTCAACTATACAAGCCCAGTTTTCACACTTAGTACATTTGTGACTAAACTGTGTTAAGATGATTATTTCAGTAGGAAAACGTTTTATTTTTGTTTGCTGGTTTACCGTAAGGTTTCTTATGCAAAATAAGTGCCTTGGCTCCACAGGTTGGAAAAAACTGGCTCCTGTTCTTAGAATTACTTTCAGATCAAATTACAATTATGCTATTATAAAATGAAATGACTAAATAAGTTATTTGATGGACATAAGATAAAGATGTGTCATAATTCATATCTAATATGGATAGAGTAATGTTCATCTCATCATTATTCCCTCTACATTATGTGTGAATGAGCTAAATTAATGCTCTAAGTAGCTATGGAACCTTAGTAATTTCTTCATTCACGCTCTTAACACCACCATACTGGATTTCAAACGAAATGGACAAGATGTGCTTTAATTGCAAACTTCCACCTTTATTTTGAGAGGATTTGCGGTACAGTCAACATTTGCTTCCCAAGTCTCAATACCCCAATCCGGCGTCGGAAGTCGAAGAGTCCGACGTAATGCGTATCGAGGACAACAGGGCTGGCGACGGTTAGCTGCTTGCTATATCCTAGCATCAAAGATCCTCGGGTTGAACTCAGTTCCCGTTTCAAACAAAACACCACAGTCATGAACGTAGCGATTTCCAGCCAGTTGTTGTATTTCAGAGGTTTGTTTTGTGTACCAGAAAGCTTGCTTTGGATCAATAAAGACTCGTCAGCAATGCCTTTGTAAGCAAACGGCCAGTAGTCATCATGAAACCCGAGAAGCTACCTGTTGCAATATGATTGCCTGTCGCGTCGCGAGAAGGATACCATGGACGCAACTGTAACTGTGGACGCCGCCATATTGGTGTAGCGTCGCTGGGAGTCTGGAGGCGCTCCCATCCCAGCATGCTTCGCGGCACTAAGGGTTGAAACAGAGTTTAAAGTACATGTTCTGTGTCTTTAGTTTAGTTTCTAATTGTTTTATTAATTATTGGTGATGCTATCTAGTTCACTGTTATGTGATGATTTTAGTTTTTCTGTGATACCGTGATTGTGCATGACGTGGAATAATGACTTGCCTACATTGAGTGGCTTTGAAAGTGAAGGTAAGTGAGATCTTCTGCTTACAGAAAGTAAATTATGAACTGTCCCACAATGAAGAAGAATTAAGAATTAAGGGACAGAATGGAGCGTAGATTGACCGGACCAAAACTATTAAGCCGATCGGCTTTATCGGTTTTCAAAAACCGTTCCAGCCCTAGTTTCTACCTATGGCCACTGAGCAGGAATCCATCCCACTCTGGACCACTCAAAAAGTAAAAGTCAAGAAATGAATGGCCTTCCTATATATCATTAATTGTTTGTGCATTGAAAACACACAGTAGTAGTAGCTATTTTGAGTAGGGCCTGACCGATATGCATTTTTTGAGGCCGTTACCGTTTTTTGGCAGAAAAAATACAGATTACCGATTAATCGGCTGATTATAAAAATAAAAAAAACATATATATATAGCACACAATTATTCCCCCACCCAACCTGCCCCGTTCCTAACTTTCTCTATTAAGATTTGCTTTGAATGACAGGGCCATAGTATGACCTTATCAACAAATTTCATGACGTATACAAGGTAATTGTATAGATTGTGTCAATAATAAAACCATTCTTACTTGCTTATAACTGCTGCACTGTTTATGGTTATGGTACATAATTGGCTGGAAAAATGGCAATCACGATTATTTGATTTAGATTGAAATCCTGATTAAAACAATTTGTAATTTCAAAACTTATTCAACTACTAAAGCTGCTCAACTACTTAAAAGTGTCATCGCAGCGTCATGCCCATTCATCCCTGCACTTTGTTTTTGTCAAGTATAAATTATGCTGTAAATATGTGAAATTCAAGCCTCTTGCATTTGTATTACTATTTTTATTCTAAGCATTAGTCTTTTCTTTTATATATTTTTATCTTGTGCTATTTTCACAAGTCTTGGGACTTACTGGGCTAACCTAGAACCTCGGGGATTGTATTTTGTGCCATGTCATGTGGAATGTGTGTTAAGACAACAGCAAAATCTTTGGATTTTTGCATCCTTTGAAAAAAGAAATTCAAAACAATGACAATTTGGATGTTTGCATCCTTTGAAAAAAGAAATTCAAAACAATGACAATGACAAAACAAGAAAAAGTGAAATAAGAATAGAATATAATCAAATAATTGCAACTGAAAAAACAGAAATAATAAATGTTCCATTGCATTTTGGCTTCTTAGGGGCAGTGTGGTCCCGGTTATCCATGGTGTACACACTTAAAGTGAGTACAGAAGAAAGTTACGATTTTCACAGACTGGGAAGAATTTGTGCCTTTGTGTAGTGTTATCTTACCTGAGGGTATGAGTTCCCACAGCATTTGTGTGTAAATGTTTGTTATTTGAAGGAAAAAAACTCCCAAAGTCGATGCTAACTTCTGATTAGCATTTCAATGGGATCCTCTCTTCGCTTTTAGCATTAGCGCTAGGGTAGCGATGTTTCAAAAACAAAGCATGTTTTGTATTTAAATATACATTTTTGTTATTGTGTGTTTAGTTCAACAATCAACTCCAACTGGGATGTATTTAAACACCTTAAAAGATGCTTGGGGGACAACAGAATAACCAGAATAACATACACTATACACTTGCTAATTGCTAATGCTATACAATCAAACTGGTGCATTCAGGGTACTTTCACAGCGACGGAAACTTCGGTTTTCTTCAATTACACCGGTTTAAGGGGAAAGTAATTCATCTTACCGTGGCACGCCCCTCCCCGCCCACTAAATGCAACAAGAAGCCCCCTCCGACATTTACCGGTCAAGATGAGCTAAAGTGCATATACAATAATGGCAAAGTTGTCAGATCTTCCTTGTAATTTCTCAGTCAGGTATTTTCAGGACGCCGATATTTCTCTTCGAAGCAAGCAGAGGGGGCTTTAATTTCTTTAGTGAAGGGAATCTTCACTCCTTCACCATGCAATTTTGTCCCATAAAAAGGAAATACACATCGCTGTTTGCTACTACATAAGTCAGAGAAAGACACCTCACGCCTCACTCACTTCGACTGATTGTCAGCAAAACTGAAGTTTTTGGACATTGTTCCCGTCAAGCGGGGTAAGAATTCATTTATATTACCTCATAGTTTGAATGTTTTGTTGGCATTAATAGTAAATAATAAGTCAACAAACGCCTGGACGGTTAGCTACCCGTATCTATCGTTGGCCTTTGGCTAAAAACAATGGAGAACATTACCTTAGTGCACTTTTCTGGTAATTTTGGAGGGATTCAACTGGTCGTGTGGTCTTCCACAAAGTTTGATCCAGCCCAGACATTCTTCGTAGTTGTTTGAGGGTTCAGGGAAGGGAATAAACCGGACACGGTTATCACTCTTACACAAGCCGCGACTACAGCGATTAACCAATTTTATTGATTTTTCCTTGCTTTTGGATAACCATGCAATGCATCATCGGTAGTTGGATTGCCCTGTTTGTCCACAGCAAAACTCACGTGCTGACGTGGACATGACGTCTTGCATCTTGATTGGTTTACTAGGTCTTGTGGGCGTGGTTTACGGCAAGGTCAATTGGCCGATTGTTTTGGCAGATTTTTGAAGGGCAATAATCGGCCATTTATAATCTGTGGGCCGATTAATTGGTCGGGCCCTAATTTTGAGAAAATGCACATGAATACAATGTTAAATTTACTGTTCACTTTGACCGTTTGAGGCAGGCTTCCTCAGTCCTGGTCCTCGAGGGCCAGAGTCCTGCAGGTTTTAGATGTTACTGTTCTCCAACACACCTGATTCCTATAATCAGCTCATTGGCAAGCTCTGCAGAAGCCTGATAGCAATTCTGATCTGTAGAATCAGGTGTGTTGGAGGACGGGAACATCTAAAACATGCAGGAATCTGGCCTACGAGGGCCGAGATTTGGGGAAGCCTGGTTTTAGGTCATTGCATTGCCCTTTTTTAAATGTTGGTGTTTCTTTTTACAGCATATACTGTACCTTTGGTCTCAGGGGAACGGTGAAAACTCAAAGACGCTGGTAGGAAATCCCAATCATCAATGCATTACATTTTTATTTGTTTGAGTGCAAATTCCCTGAAATGGTAAAAAACCCTAAAGGGCGAAGGAAATAAATAATATAGCCTTCCATGTAGAGTACAACCTAGAAGCTCTATAAGTAATTTTAGAATACTCAGGGTGATCAATATTGAAACCATATAACCTGCTTTACCACCCACCTATTCTTTTCATGTATCATACAAGCTATTAAGTGGACTTTTGGCTTTGGAACAGTAATCAATTCATAGAGCAAAAGATACAACGAAACGCAGCAATATGCTATTTTTGTGGTTTACACGTGTAACATATATTGCTATTAAGTGATCTGAGATGGTCTGTGCAACCTCTGAAAAGCATTCTATCTTATTTTATGTAGCTGCATCTACTTACTAGCTTTTACAGTAGTAGTACTTTGTTATGCTAAGGTTAACATTGCAACCATTTACTATGAATGGAAATATAAATATCTATTAGCATTCTACAATCTATAATATAACTGTACATTACTCCAGATTCTTAGGTGCACAACAGGAAAAAAAATGGAATTATGCACTGGCTACCCAGAACTGCTGAGTTTCTAAGTTTGTACAAGGTTTAGACAAAATTTGGGGATGACTACTTTGATGTTTTCCATGGTCATTCTATTTTATACCTCTAATATTACCTGTTACCATACTGTAAGATATTCTTCTTCAGATACTTAAATCCATGGTAATTTAAAAAAAATAAAATAAAAATTCTGATACAGTTCCTAGTTACCTGTTAAAAAAATGTATTAGTAATGTAATCCAAATACCATAATAATGTAACCTGAATACTATTAATTACTTTTGGATTACTCCAAGACCAAATATGTTGAAAACAATCAATTTGCATATATTTTAGTTGTCAGCACATTCAACTATGTAAACAAATTATTGAATAAATATTTCATTCATTCACGTCTAAGATGTGTTGTTTTAGTGTTCACTTTGTTTTTTTGAGCATAATAGTTGAAAGCCAAAGAATAAGAATGTATCTATCATTCAGTTGAAAAACGTTTCTTACCTTTTAAATTCTGATCACTTAGAAAAAAAGTTGAGTTGCTGAAGTGTGATTTAAAAGCGATGGAAAGGCCACAGAGCAATGTCAGCTCTGTCCAACTTATTTAATCACTTGGAGTGCTGGGGGAAGACAGACTTTGATTAAGACCGCCCCAGCCCACCCGATCAATAAAGTCCTTGAACTTCCATAAGTCAATGCTAGCCACTCACCGTATTACTAACTGTACCACACAAAGCATTTACACAGCCGCTGTCAGACTACCTCACCTGAGTTAAGATTCCTTACCTGAGCGATGTTTCTTTCCATTGACAAATAGATTGTTTTGACCTCAGCTCTCAAGGTAAACACACGTTAAAGGAAATATCTAATAGTAAAAATAGACACCAAATGCATTATTTTGGCGGCCCTGCCAAAATGATTTGGTCTCTTTAAAAAGTGCGTTTGGATGAAGGAGAGTTTACGGTCATGTACAGTGTGTGCAATGCTCTTTTACTCACAGTCAGTAACTCCAGATATGTGTCCTAAAAAACAAGAAATTACATTGCAATATTAATGAGCCTTGGGGGTGTCTGTCCTCACCCACAGCATTGGTAAATAAATAATATATCGTTATCGTGATAGAAGATGTTTTCCATATTGCCCAGCACTAGTGGCTGCAATATGCTTGGAACGCAAATTCACACTGAGGAAATCGAATCTGGAGTGCACATGACTATTTTCAGTATACATGGTGCACCTATACCACTGCTTATAACACAAAATGAAAAGAAATCAATATAGAATATCATTTGGCTATGAAAATCCTTGTCATTTGTTCTCAGGTGAGTTCATACAGCACCAGATTATCATAGTGTCCATAAACTATTGGTGTTATGAAGAAAGCTCACAATCAATAGTGATCAAGGTATAGACGCAGAGTCTGATTGTTTAAGTAGAGGAGTGCTGGAGAGTTTCCTTTGTCAATGTCAATTGCAAAAGTATTCATTCATCAACATTTTGGCATGGTACAACCACAAACAAAATATATTTCATTGACATTTTTGTGCAAGACGGGACTTTTTTTTCCCTTTTTTAATTTTTATTTTTACCACAGTCTGGAATGGGACAATATTTTTTTCTGTGGGAGAGGGATGGGACAAGAGTGAAGTACAGATACGGAATGGGAGGCTTGATGCCATCCTGATGGTGGTGGAACTTCAACAGCCATGACCAAAGTATGAAGTTTATCATCTGGCATTACCCTCAGTTTTGCACAAAAGGCAAGTTGCGCAAAAGCAAGCTGGTAATGGAAACACATGGTTTTCGGAAAAAAACAACTCTTAAATATCTCAAAAAAGTTTTTACGCTCTCATGAGATGGTTTTTGTGATGTGCTGAAATAGAAGTATTTCGCACTAGGGTAATGGAAACAGTTTTTGCGCATTCCCTGTAGTCATGTGACCCCCGACCCGGTCACGGAGGAAAGGAAGTCGGAAGTACGGGGCCACTCGCTTTTGTGTCGGAATTGCCTCCTGAGGGCATAACATTTTAGCAATAGAGCCAAGGCTGCCGTTCCATGCACGTTCCATATCGTTGCCAGGTTTTTGCACACTATTTGTGTTATCTGTGAATCATCTTGTTACTAACAAAGTTTTACTGCTATATTTAAATTTTTAGATTCATACAGAGGTGGTTGTGTCAATAAATTCTGAGCATTCGTCAACAGTCGGGACACCCTTCCGTCAATCTGTCAATATTTTAAGACGAACCGTCAATCCGCCATTCGTCAATTGATCAGCAAATTGAGCGTCCGTCAATGTTTCTGCCATTCGAGGTGGGCATCCGTCAATTTTCTGTCATCGTCAATCCGTCATCAAAATGGGACGTTCGTCATTGACGGATTGCCAATCTTGTTGACGGTTTGACAATTACATTGACGGACAAAAAAACCTTTCCGTCAATGCTTAGTTCACCATTTTTTTCGAAGTTTCCTGTCAATCGTCAACATAATGGGCGTTGTTAGATATTATTAACATTTAAATTCTTTATTTTCATATATTAACCATTGTTATACATTATTAACATCTTAATTCTTTATATTAACCATGTTGAAAGGCTTTATAGACGTGTAAAGCAAGTAGTGTTGAACTCAGTATAATTTGACCTTAAGCTGGGACATATTATTTGGTCTAGAAGTTCCTTCTCTGTGGGAAAACACATTTGGTCCTTGAGAACAGAATCTGTTTCGAACACGCACCCCTGACTCTGTTTTTGCCATCGCTCATGGAAAAGTACCCAGAGAGTATGTTTTGTCTACAAATGAAAGGCGGTCGGTTTTAACTATAAGAAGCCATTTTACACGCGGAAGAGGCACATTCGGCGCTCTGAATTCCACCTGTTAAGTGATGAATTGGAGTCTGTTACGATGTCCAGAGATCTCTGTTAGATTAAAATCATTTTTGCAAAGGTGTTTTTTCTTACATTAAATCTGTCTTCAAGTTTTGGAACACGCAAAGAGGACAAATATTTTATTCCTCTTTCAGCTTCCGCCATTGATGGACCTTCTGTCAATATTGACGGAATTTCCACCTCTGTATTTATATATTTATTTATTTTAACTTTTTTAAATTAGTATCTTACACAAATATACTGTACATAATTTGGGAACATCTTGTAATTGTTAATAAAGTCAGTTAGCACAAATTGCACTTAACAGTTGCATTGCACTTATGCTATTTATTTTTTATTATTTGTAGTTGTCCGTGAAATTTGGTACTTATTATGTGATGTGCTATGAAATATTATCTATCTATATAAGTTTTTTTTTTTGTTTTTTTTTTTTGCTGGGGGCAACAAATCACCCTGCACTTACCCCCCACCCCAACCCCTAACCCCCCAAAAAATCACCTAGTGCCGGACCTGCTAGTAGTAAGCCACTTTGGTGGGTCCTGTTTGAAAGGGAAAGATAAATAAATACTGGCTCACTTTTTTACTTCAATTTGCCAGGAATGCACTGGGTAAGTGGCAAATTAATATTCAGAAAAATAATCTTTTTTTAAACCTGCATCTCTTCCTGTGTGCCACAATAGAGTGAATAACTATAGTGTTGTGGTGGCCTGAAGGTATGTATAGCATGACAATAATATCACTATTGTAGTATTTGTAAGGAAATATCCATCACCAGGAAATGGTTCACTTGTCAAGTGTGGGTTGGGCACCAGATAAAGACAACAATTGAGAAAGACGAGCATGCTGTTTTTACACTCTACGACAACCTGGAATGGGCCTCTCCCCCCACAGCTGTGATGACTGAGACGGAAGGAGCCCTGAGCCGAGGAAGTTTAGGAACAACAGCTGTCCCTTAGCTGACTGAGGGCCTGTTAAAACAGATACCCTGTCGTCTTTGTTGGCAAAGGAAAGCTGACACCACATTGTTTGGACAGTCATTGGCAACTTAGAATAGTTCGTTTTTATTGTTAAAAATAAATGCTGAAACCAAACCCTAAATAAACAAAATAATGAATTAATTAATGAATTGAATTAAAAGTATGCATAATTACATGCAACAAAACCAGAGAATTATCTATATTTTTGACAAAATCAAAAGCCCATCAAGCCATTGTACACTATGCACACTAAGTTGAATAAAGAGAAACAAATAAACAGGAAAATAAGACAGCCAGAGCTGCCTAGTATTATGGTCATATGACGTGGAAGACAGATAGCACTTAATTTTTTTCATTTTCATTCATAAAGCACTTTACATTCGACTACTCATTCACCTACTGAGGACACAGCATCAGGAGCAACTGGGGGTTCAGTATCTTGCTCAAGGATACTTCGACATGGACACAATGGCATGAGATCGAACCCACAACCTCTGGGTTGGGAGACAACCACCCTACCCTACCCTACCACTGAGCCACGCTGCCCCCAAGAGAGACAGACAATCTTATCTGATCTCTAATGCCATGTTCTTTGATTTCTCCAGTGCCTTTTTCTATCCAACCTTTTGGGTTAATTAACGCTCCAAAATTTCCTTGCATTTACTGGTGACCCTGAAACATAGTTTGTCTGTTTGTTTGTTGTCCCCTGCGATTGGGTGGCATCCAGCCAATTGTGTACCCCAAAATTCTCCTGTAGTCAGCTGCGATACGCTCCAGCACAAACACGACCCTAATGAGAATAAGTGCTATAGAAAGTGGATGGATGGGTATATATGGCATTTTCATTTCATTTGATACAAAATGGTAAATGCATTTGTATTTTATTTTTTTATGTAACAATTTTCAAGAGATAAATACACTAATTCCATGGCATACCAATGCAAAAATAAAGTGAACATTTCTTAAACTTGTATGAGCAAAATCACAAACAATGATGATGACTTAAATTTTGCCTTTGTTGATAAAAAACATTGTCAGAGCAAATGGTGGTTAGCCTAGCAAGCCACACCCACTTTCTTGAACGAAAAAAAACCTCCGCCCCGCCTTTCACTTCTGCACGTGTACTCAGGAGAAGTACACTGTAAAAACAGTTGGGTCAAAAATAACCCAACAATGGGAAAAAAATGGACCCAACTTTGAGTCAAGAAATGCGTTTTTTTGTGTAAAACCACTCATAAATATTGGTCAGATGATTTACTTGGGTAAAAAAAAATTGGGTCATTTTGTATAAAACAACCCAGAAAGTTGGGTCGAATTGACCCATAAAGTGGATGGGTCCATTTTTTGATCCATAATTAGGCAACTTTTGACCCAACTGTTTTTAGAGTGTAGAAAAACAATTTAATTCAAGGCAGTTAACTTCAAAGAGGTCGCTCATTTATGCAACTCTGCAAGAAGAGCTTATTAAGGTGGCAGACAGTTCAAATTATTCTCTGTAGTGGAGGCGCACATTGCCCTCATATTCACGGGTTGTTTTAATCTAGCCAATTGCATGTCATGTTATGTGTCGTAGAGCCAATCAAAAGCTAGGATGTAGGGGACCATGTGTAACACTTCATATGATTGGCGGAGCCAGAAGACATTGACAGCTGTTTTTTCTTCCAGGTCAAGTATTTTAATTGTATTCATGCAAAAGTAACAACCTTGTTTTGAAAATGTATCCAGTAAAAAGTAAATACTCATGTTAAAATATAACGGATACAAGTAAAAAGTAGTCTAAAATATACTCAGGAAAGTATAACATACTGGGAGAAAAACTACTCTAGTACAGTAACAAAGTATTTGTACAGGTACTTCATTATTTCCCATCTCTGATTATCCTTCACATTTGCGATGCCAATGTGCAATGACAGCAGGAGGTCACAGGTTCGCATCTCCCTCAGTACTGTTTTTGTTTTCTCTCTTTTCTTTTTTCTCTCCTCCACTATGATTTCTTGCAGCCAGTTTTGCGTGTCAAACGAGCTGCTTACTGGGCTTCGCCAGGAGGCCCGCCGCAGTTTTGGGAGAGCTCCAGAGTCTAGTGGGCAATGGGCGAGACAAGAGTGGCGCCTTCCAGGTTAGAAAAATAGCCAGCAAAATAACTCATATTTCACAAGAAATTACATTGCCATGGAGTCAAAAGTAATATTTAATATTTTATTTAAAATGCTTAAGTTAACTTGAAGTGCTTAAAATACCGTGATACAGACAGACAGACCGTTGAAGCATTTCTTCCTTTGTGGTGAAGCAAATATGAAACACAAAATTTGATGCCCCATCCCCATCGAATAGCATTTCGAAAACTCAAGATTTTTTTCGCCCAGTTGTTGTCCCAGGTCTTGATATGGTACAGCCCAAGTTTGAAGTCAGTCGAATGACTTGTCTACAACAAGGAGGCCAAAATATGACCCCTGTAAAAGTGCAAAAACGGGCCAAAATTGGACATTCAAATATACATAGCTATTTTTCCTGTATTTTTTAGGATGTGGCTTCCACTGAGTGTATTTGTACGTCTGAGGGTGCTACACGTCCCTGCCAATTTTCGTAGCCCTATGTCAAAAGTGCAGGGATTGGTTTTTGTTTTTCCACTGTAAGTGGTGCTACAGAATCATTTTGCTGTCATCGTTTATGACAACTTTAAAATATAAAATATTTCACCAGGCCTGACAAGTTTTTAAAAATGTTTAGGTCCCCTGAAATGTGATTAATCTCGGATAAGAACTAAGAATAAATTCTCCAGATACAATAGGGAACGCACAGCGGTTGCTGCTCGGGCCCTGATAATCCCAACAAAAGCAATAGGGACCTTGCAGTGGTCACTGTTTGGGCCCTAATAATTTCTATAGATACAATATAGGGACCTCACAGCGGTCACTGCTCGCGCCCAATTAGTAGAAATTCTACAGATACAATAAGCACTCCGCAGCAGTCGCTTTTCAGGCCCTTAAAATAATTAAACTGACAAAAACAATAGGGACCTCACAGAGGTTGCTGCTTGGACCTTGAATACATTTTCTGCGTTTTAACCGACACAGCCAGCCTAGGACCATGGTTTTGTATTGGTTAGTAGGCTACGTCTCAGAGTGCTTGCTAGCGGCCACAAGGTGACAATGGAGATGGACTTTGAAGAAAAAAAAAAGGAGAAAACATTTTCTCAGGAGTGGAGCGTTAGGCTGCCGTGGTCGAAGGGATTTGAGTTTATACATTTTAATTAGAAAATAATATTTATTTATTTATTTACTTACTTATTTTTAATTTATATATATATATATATTTCTGTAGTTATTATTTTACTTTGTTAGTGATATTTTATTTATTGCGTTTTCTGCTCAATTCTATAGAATTTATCATACAGGATATGTACAGCATTTTGATCCATCTGAAGTTTTTGTAAAAGTGCTCTGTAAATAAAGTTGAGTAGATTTTAATCATTAGGGATTGACCTTTATTAAATTAGCCTAATAGTTTTTTCCTCTTTAAAAGAGGTGCACATTTCTTTTTGATTCCATTTTATGCATGTAACACCAAAAATAATTTCGGGGTACTTTTCATATGATGTAGGTTTATGGCAAGTGTCCTAACTAGTCATACACCTGAACAAGCACTGTGTGCATGACTGTTGACCTCTTACTTATGTAAAACAAGAGAAAGATCCCTTCACTGCAGGTTGACATAAACAGCTCAAGGGAAATTTCACACAGGCAGTCAATGCAGAATATCCCCTTTGACATTATCCATAAAAAATAACATTAATCCTGTCTAAATAATCCTAATCCTGCTCAAACAGAAAGAGTAGAACAAATCCTTGAATAAAGATACATCTGTCACTGTCAAGTTGGGTGGGTGGGTTGTGGATTGTTGTTATTTAAACACAAATGAAGGCGGGTGGATGTTAGTGGTCCAACTGGGTGAACAACTCTCTCATGGCCCATATTCATCTTAGAAGCCATGTGGCATAACAAAGCCTGTTCATCTTTCTCTCACTTTCTCAGCAGCACATTGTTAACACCCAGCAAGCCCCTGTATTGACTTTGTGACCTCCCTGTCTGATGGTGGTCGAGCGGCACTATTAGTATCTCTAATACCCCGTGAGACTGTGCTGATCCAGTCAAATTATAATGACACCAGCAGAGCTGAATGGAGCAGTGACAGTACAGCAAAATCTATATTGAAGGAAGCTTGTGGTAGTAGTTTTGGGCACTACAGACTAAAGAATATTAATTGTTTTTTTTCTGTCATTTTACCTAAATCCAAGCATCTGTATTTATGTTCTAGGATTTGTTACTATATAAAGGGGGTTGTAAGTATCAGAAATAGAACCGATAACTGAATAGAAGGTTGAACCACAGCATCAATGTTCCATCCATCCATCCATCTATTTTCTAAAGCTAATCAGACTTCCCTATCCCCAACAACTTTGTCTCACTCCTCCTGTGGGATCCCAAGTAATTCCCAGAAAAGCCGAGGTTCGGGCCTGCTATGAGAGACAGAGAGAGAGAGAGAGAGAGAGAGAGAAAGAGAGAGAGAGAGATGGGCGGCGGCCAAGACCCAAGACCTTGGCAGACCAATCCCTGGCTACAAAAGCTAGTATAAATGTTATTTATTTTTTCCTGTCAAAGTATTTTAGACAAACATCATGAATTTATTTTTAGCAGCTCGCAAAGGATGTTCAAATTAGGGGTGGGCGATATGACAATCTTAAATTGTGTGACGATATGCAGGGCTGACGACGTATTTTCTGTGGAATCGCGTGATCGCGACGTAAAGCATTTCAGTACAATTTGACCATCAGCTCATTTGTTACCACTGACTGAAGGACAGCCATGCATCTGCTGCAGCCTGCCCCTATTTGACAGCTAATCAGTGTGATCAACACACTTCGCCCCGCGTTTTCACCAAACAAATAAATGTGGCTGCATGAAGCATGGCGGAGGAGCGGATTTGTTCCTATGAAAAATTGATCGTCTATATTATAACTGTTTTGGCTTCATGCCAAATGACAAAGGTCAGGCAAAAATCATATGCAAAGTACAATGACAGCCAAGCTAAAAACTCAAAAGCAGTGACAACAGCTCATACATGTGCCGCCAAAACAGCAGACGGCATTCCTCTCATGTGCGCAGGCTGTAGAGAAATAGTGGCGCAAAAAATACAAATGGGCATTTTTTTCCCCCAACAAGCTACCTCTGTAGCGTTTGAGAAAGTGGTAAACTAACTCTTTAAAGCAACACTAAAGAACTTTAAGTTTATGTCGATTATGGCGATGCCATATGGACAAAGGAGGTAATGTTACGTATGAAGGAAGACCACATTTCCCATGAGACAAGCGCAGTGCGTCGTTTTGGAGCTCACACCAGCGAGTGAAAGCCGGGCCAATGTTGATCCTTGACTGTCCTTTTACCTGGGTAGCTTCCCTTTTTAGTTTTTTTTCTCTTCAGACAAAGGTTTTCAGTTGTTTTGCAGCTTCTGCCAGGAAAGCAGTAATCGTGCGTCGACATTCAAATTGACTTCCGTCTGTAACAAAAGGGGAAAAGGGGAAGTGACGTATGCTTTAAAGCAGTCAGCACATTTGTAGTTTTTTGTGTGTCAGTGTTCCTACCATCCTCCTCAAAGTTGTGTAGTGCCAGTAAAAATGATACAGACCCCCTCAGGCCATGGCAAAGGTACCATTCAACTAGTTTTAAATCGATGTTTCATCAGAAAAGTTATAAATATATTTTATTAAGGCTGAAAAGTTCCTTAGTGCTACTTCAATGCCAATTTGCAAAAGTTACCATAATCACGCCAGAACACAACACTCTAATGTCATAGCTTGGGGGGGAGTCTGTGTTGCATTCAAGGCCCGTTCTGACCATGGGAAACTACATAACCCATGACCCACTCACAAGGGTTGCTACAATATTAACCTTTATTTATAAAAGCTGCTTTTTACTTTATACCATCAGCATTTTTTTTAACTTTGTGTTTACATGCTGCTCTTTTTTTTTACCATGACTTTATATCGCCCAAGTTGTGTGTACTTTAAGACATTATTATTATTTTGATTACACTACTTGAAAACAGAACTGTGACTTTTGTTGTTGTTTTTGTTCAGGGTTTTTTGTTGCTTATAGTTTATATTTTTCTTTATAAAAGGTATTTATTATTACCATGTTCATTTTCACCAACTAATAAGTGTATCCTATTTATTCAATACTACTCTTATTTCATGTGTAATTTAATTTGTATTTCATATTAATAAAAAAATCACAATAAAACTGAAATCGTGATTTTATAATTAAAAAATCGTTTTATTCTATTTTTACAAGATCGTTAACCCATAGTTGAAATTAAAATAGCAATAATAGTCACAGTTTATTTAATTCTCAGGAATATATGGAATATATATGCCGTTAGAAATTATACAATATATATCCTGCCGGGGTCCCGGTGGGGTGGAATTTGGGTTTGGTGGGCGGGTGCGCCTCCCGCCCGGTTGGGGGGGGGCCCCAGCTGGTCGCTCCTCTTAACTCACTGCACTAGTTTTGCACAATACACTTTTATAGACATATAGGGCACATAACACACTTTGGGGGGGAGTGGGGTAGGGTGGAAACACCGTCTTCGCCCTACAACTCCCCTCCAATTTTAATGCACCACACAACTGTGGACCGGTGGGGTGCCTGGCGGGCCTGCAGTGCCCCGTCCTGCTGCGTTGTGTTGGGGGCGCGGGCCGCGTTGGGGTGGGGGGCACTCCTGCTCCTGGGTTTGCTCTCCGGCCGGTGGCCCTTGCGGGGCCCGGGGGTCGTCCTTTGGCGCTGACGCGGCCTGGGGGGCCCTGAGGTGTTGCGCTTGCTCTGTCCTGGCGGGGGTCGACGGCTCCCCTCTTTGGTGGAGATTTTCATGCATGCCAGATCCACCACACCAGCATCTACCGAAACTCAGACACAATCTGCTTCTTCCTCAGGTCATTGAATCGGTGGAGGCTGGTGTCTGTGGATCTCACTCTGCTTCGTCTGTCCTTCCTACCTTTCCTCAGTCTCTCCTTTGGGCCCTTGAGGTCTCCCTGATTTGTTGGAATTCAGATGTCTCTGGGGCTGGTGAAGGACTCTGGTTGGTGGCCTGGTGGGTGATGTCTGGTCGGTGCTGGACTTCACTTTCCTTTCTTTTCTTTGGTCCTTCTTCGGGTCTCCTGGCGGCCCCACGACTGGCTGGATTCTGAAGTGTTTGGTTTAGGTGAACGGTATGGGATTTTTTAATAGGTTTTAGGTGCACTAATGAATACACGCACGCACGCACGCACACACACGCACAAACACACACCCACATACAAAAAAAAAGAAAAAAGGAGAGCAATTATGATGACATGTCAAATGAAAAATACTGAGCTCTCCAAAAAAAAAAAAAAAAATTATACAATATTACTTAAAGGTTCCATAGTATAAAAATGCACTTTAGTGGGGTTTTCTATAAACAATATCTATCCCCGGCCTGTCTACAATCCAACCAGGTATTAAAAAAGTCCGTCCACGGCTTTCTCCTCTTTTCTAAAATGTGTGCTTCAAACGAGCAGATTAAACTTCCGTGACTTAGTGACATCAAAGAGACAAGGAAGTGCACTCGATCCAGCCCTCTCGGGTTAGAGGCATCCCCTCTGGTAAAGGTTTGTCTCGCCCACTGAAATTCGAGAAGCTGGCTGCTCCTTTCTTTTCCTTCCCCATGCTTGCAAATGCTCGGTGGAGAGTGGAAACAATTGATCAGAAAAAAGTGGTTGCTTCAGTGGATTAATTTTATTTTTGAAGGACGTGTACCGACATAATTTCTCAAAGGACTGTGTTGTTAGTGAAAGCCTGTTCAGAGCTGGATTTGCAACACTTTTAAACATAATGGATTGGTCCCAACAGTGTGACACGACTGTAAATGGGAAAGAAGTAAGTTTAACATTTTTGATTTAGCCTTCTTTTCTATCCTTTCTAATAAGAGCTGTGCACCTTCAACCATATTACTGGCATATTTTTAGTGCCTAAAGTGGGAGCAACATTTGTCGTGATGAATAATTAATATGATAAAGCAGACGGTGGTTGGATATGAAGCGGTTGCATCCTGTATTGTCAAGATACAATCCGCGGTGGTTGATTAGCCGTAACTGGCAACTCGCCACCTAGTGACTAGTCACATGACTTTGTGATGCTAACCTGACGCTAAGTGGTCTTGACGAGACGGCTTGCACGTTGCGACTGCGCAGTGGCCTTAATGTGCACATTTGTGTTATTCATAACCGCTTGTAAATGTCTACAAGCATTCATGGCAAATTGGAGACATTCCCGGCAAAATAACGTTCGTGGGAGATTTGCCGGTTACGGCAAAACAACCATTGCCTAAACAGTCACAAACTTACGCTACAACATAGTCTGTGTAGTAACGTTATGCTACTTTTTCTTATGGTAAAACGTTATGCCACTTTTCCACATATTAAAATAGTTCTCAAATGTGTAAAATACATTATTTTCTTCTGCTCCCATGGCCAGTCGTTTCCATTCACAACATTAGCTACCATGACTGAAATCACTGCCCCTTCGAGAGAGATGGGTATGACTTAGGCGTGGCCTGGTGCAGCTATTTACATAAAAGTGACACACCCCTAAAACAGACTGTTTTGAACAGAGCGTTTTTTGGCTGATTTAGGGACAGCAGAAATATTAGATCAATAAGTAAATTTTGACGAATGCATTTCACAGACATGTCTTTTACACATTTGAGAACTATTTTAGTATGTTGAAAAGTTGAATAATATGAGACCTTTAAATTGCCCAACATTATTTAATTACAAATATATATTTGCCCATATACGAGGTGCCAGCAACAGACTGTATAATGACTTACAACAATAAATGTTCCTCTTATTGAGTGCACATACTTTTTGTTGTAGTCAGTGTTGGGCAAGTTACTGCCAAAATGTCTGTCTGTGTAGAGTTATAGATTACTCAAGTTTAAGTTACTTTGAAGTTGCTTAAAACAAATCGGGGTTAAATTGATTTAATAATGATTTACAAATGAAAATTTGCAACCAAAGCTAGTAAAATTAACTTGTAAGGAGGATATAGAACTATATAGTATAACTTAACCTATGGAGGGAGATCATCATACTGTATCTCTCTCTCTCTCTCTATATATATATATATATATATATATATATATTAGGGATGTTCGATACCACTTTTTGGAGACCGGTACGACACTCAAATCTTCAGTACTCATTGATACCGATACCAAGTGCTGATACCATTAGTACTTATGACACATAAACTAAAATAAAATAAAAACAATAATAGTCTTTTTTTTAAGACCAATTATAGCAAATTTTCTTAAAATTGCTTGAAATTAATGGAAATTATATAATTTCAATTTGCTCATAAAAGTAATTTTGTGGTAGCTTTCTATGCTTAAATCAAAAATATTTTTGCTAATGTTAGCTATTGAAAAATTGCGAGGTAGCAATAAATAGCCATCAGTTTGATAGTTTGCCTTTCCACACTGACCCGACCAGCCACGCAACACTCAAAAGTTGTGTTCTTCCTTGTTCACGAATGCTTGTGAATGCATCACGGGAAGGGAGGGGGTGAGCGCAGCCGTTTGTGTGAAGAAGGTAAGATCACAACCACTGTATACTGTTAACATACTTGAGAAACGTTACAGTGCTGTATAAAGAAAACATTGAAAATAGCCGCTGGAAACAATGTAATTCTGCTTAACTCAAATGCATACATCCACCCATTTTCTGCCACATATAAGAGGTCGGGTCGCGGGCACAGTAACTTTGGCAGGGAAGCCCAGAATTCCCTCTCCCTAGCCACTTTGTCTAGCTCGATGCCGTTTCCAGGCAAGCCGAGAGACATAGGCTGTGTCCAAATTCACAGGCTGGGCCCTCCTAAAGCCAGTTTGCAGGCTGGGTCCTTCGAAGCCTTCGGAGTAAAAGCACCAACATGCATGATCGTCCTCCAGCGGTACTTCTGTGCTGTGATGTGACTGTCTAGTTGAGTGAAATTGTAAGTTCCTCACTTTCACCCGGATATGTTAAAGGTTTATTACTCTAACACTCAATACCAACACATTATTTTCATTACTAGTATGCTTTTTTTTCTGTTCAGTCATGCTACTTTGGGTAGTTAGCTGAAGGACAAGCTAGGAAATGTTGCAGGTGTCAGGCTGAAGCCTTGTGCCCATCACTGTCATTTTTGAGTGAAATGAGGAACACAAGTGTTAATATTAACGTTTCCACTGTGTTGCTATTGGCTAGCTTACTAACATGTGTGGCGTATGTGCGTGCATGCATGCGTGTATGTGTCTGCACAGAAAAAAAAGTAGCCTAATGGAGTGTCATGGACATTACCATCTGTGTTGACATCCCTCCAGGGAGTCACTAGGGTGGCGCTTAAGAGCCACATGAAGCTTGAGAGCTGTGAGTTACTAATCCCTTCAAAGAAGTTCCAGATTTTTATTTATTTAGAATTTAGATTTAAATTTGTTTCAACAAACCATGTATTATTTAGACAAGAGCTTAATTGTTACTTTCTAGTGTGTATTTTAATGATAGCACATTACCTTAAATTACTGAAGTATCAAAAGTATTGATATTTTGATTTTGGAATTGATTTTAGAGCATTAAGATTTAGTATAAGAGGTGTTCAATAATTTTTATTCAAACTAATCCCACAACATGTGAGAGGCACAGCATTTAGAGGTTTGCTTATTACAGACCAATAGAGCATGTAGCCTAACTTCATGCCAGATGAATGACTAGAGCACTGATGGGACAAGCCCTCTCTGGTTAAACTGTTGTCCTGTGTGTCTACAATGACAAATGGCTGTCTTGGATTGAGATTAGTGAGGTGGGGCATGGATGTGTTAAATGAACCAGAAAATGAAATGATTAGTATTGGGCTTATATTGACTGCACTGCTGGTGACACTCTTGCTTCATCCTGAAGGTTAATTGGACTTGAACCCAAAAAGTCAAAGGGTTAAGCACGGTCAGTGTGACAGCCGGTCTTTCTGGGAACAACCCTCTCAAATGGCTACTAATCAGATTTGTCCTGGGGCTTTCCTTATGAAAATGCTTTCTTGCGCATCTCTGTTGCTGCTGAACCACACCGTGATATCAGTTCACATATAATAGCATTTTCTTGTCAACTGTGCAAGGGCAATTATAGTCACATCTTTGTAGTCAAGAAAATAAAGCTGCCCTGCTGTTACCATGGTATTTATAATATTGGTTATCCGGCAGCTATTAATTTCTGTTCATGCCACACTTTGTTTTTGAAACTCTACATGAAGAAAATACATTGTGCTGCTTGTCTTCCCTCTTCCATTAGAACTTCAACTTAAGCGTTTATTGTTTACGCCATGTCAAACAATATGTATGTGTACAAAATGTATAATAATTGTAATTAGCGTCAGTCCGTTAATCCTCATGCTAAATTCAACCCTAGCTGACTTAAGGCGACAAACGACGTGCAGCCTGGACTGGTTGCAAATAGGGTTGCCAACTCCCTGAAAAATAAATAAGGGTCCTCATCAGCAAGGACGGACGACCTAATTGCCTTCAACCTTGCGTAGTTTAGTTGAATAGGATGCATATTTTTGACTAAAATGAATGCATGGTAAAGTTATTATCCAGAAATTTACTTTAATACAGACTAAGAAAATTAACTTACCAAAATAAATATTTCTCAAACAGAAACCTTTTCTGCTTAACTTAAAACGTTTTACATTAATATAAAACAATAAGTAATAAGCAGAACATTCATCCTGTAACTTATGTTCAGCTCAATGTCACATTATGTGGAGGCAATTTTTCCATTTATATTTTATCATCGTCATTCAGTTTTCTGATCAGTCAGCTTTAAAAGCACAGTGAGCTGAGTTATAGCTTAAACCATGCTTACAGTGTGAGAGACATCGGCTACTTCTGCACAATTACCTCTAAATTAGAAAAAACAAACACATTTTTACTGTATGTAAGTGCATATCAACTACATGTACAGTAAAAATTATACATACCTGTTTTAACTTGTAATCAATGTAAGGCTGTGTATTTATCTATCATTTATCAATGATTACTTTTATGTATCATCTATTTTAATGTACTTGTCAATCTATTTTACTCTTTTATAACACCCAGAAAACATTGTTTTCTATACAACGCTGACATTCATTGTACATTGCCATATTAACCTTGGTTGAAGAATCTTTGTTTACATATCATATCTATCTCTGGCGTTGCCTGGTGGACAACATATTTTTTTCTAAGGCTCCCAAGTTTTGTTGTACCATGTACAGTATTCCGTATGTGTCCACCACTGGAAGCATGTTGCTTGAGATCAGTCAGCCCACCATGGGCTATGGTAAAAGTACGCCGGCAGACAGCGATTAATAGATGTTTTCTTGCACTTTTTCAACCATGTGTTTTCTGCTTCCCGGTCGTCTCGGCATTTTTGCAATTGTTTCTGCGGCTGCCAGTGACGGTCGCATTGCCGCTCTTGCGCCGTGTTACTTCCGCAAGCAACATTACGTCGACCGATAAGATGAGCGCATTCTGTATCGTCGTACTAAAAAAGTTGTCACACAAAGGGCATTGTTCATTAATTCCATTGACATTTTACAGACAATTTTTTACTCTCACGTTATTACGAGACCACTGCGGGGCACAAATAGACAACCAATTAAACTCACATTGGCACCATTAACGAACGAAAACTAAGCAAAAATAATTTCGGCAACACACATTTTTCACCAGACTAAAACTAGACTAGACTGGACTAAGTCCCTCATTAATAAACAATAACTCAGACTAAATCAGCATTTTCGTCGACTAATGAAGACGAGAAGAAAATGTACTTCACTTAAAAAAAACTGGACTCAAATCTATGAACATTTTAGTTCATGAACAAAAATGAGACAAAAATTATTTGATTTTGTAAAATCTTGTCTCGGTCAATTGGTGTAGCAGCATCATACGGTAGCAGCATCCAATTTGCTCATTGACAACTAACTCCCTGGTGCACTACTGAGCTGATTGACGCTTAACCCCGGGATTACACCGCATGCGTGTGCGTTGCGTCTCCGCTCCGCGTATACGCTACGGATCGACTGCGGACCAGCTGCGTGCCAAAGCCTGCCGCACGGATATACCTATTTTGAAATGTTTCCGGACGACACATTCGTCTAGCATAGAACACATCGAGCGGGACAGGAAGACCTACGCAGTTTCAAATGTAAAAATTCCGGTTAGTTTTCAGAATAAAATACTCGCCAGATCCTATTTTGCAATCATCAGCAATCAGCAAAACGTCATAATGCTTAACGCTTAATTCATTGCAGAGAACATGGACGAGAAGAGATTTATAATGGAGGTGGATTATATATGACACGGCACATCCTTTTTATTTAGACAACCTAAAAATGGATGATGCAAGGAACGTCATAGTAGAAGTTGTGGGAGTGGAACTCAAGAGACTTCCTTTTATTTCAATCAATGGCCTAGTTAAAGTCATTGGTTGACAAAGAGACATTCATATTAACTCTTTGACTGCCAAAAACGTTAAATAACGTTTAGTAAAATCCTACGGAGGAGCGCCAAATACGTTAAAAGACGTTCACCAAGTTTTTTTTTTTGGAAACGGGTGGAGGAAAGCCTTGGCCAGCTGTGCTGAAAGTATCAAGCAGATCTAGTTAGTATAATGACTATTTTTGGCCCCTAGATGGCAGCGATGACTCTCTTTGGACAAGATCGGGTAGGCGTCAGTAGTGGAAGACGTGAGGCGGAGCTAGAGTGTTGAGGAGACAATGGGTGAGAAAGCGAAAATGGCGACCGGTGGCAAGCAGCTCACGCTTGATCGTTTTTTTTCAAAGAAGAGAAGCATCAACCAGTGCTAAAGAGCACATTGATGATGACGATGATGATGATGGTGACTCCGAGGTTGACGCCGAAGTTGGAAGCGTTGACGCGGCGGCTATGATCACGTCATAAAGCCTCACCGGCTAGCGATGCTAACGCTGGAAAACGCGGAGCACAACCGAGCACTTCTGCTCAGGTGGACGTTGAATCAGACAACGAAGAGTGCCCCGAGTCCAATGCATATTCATCGGAGGAGTGGGTACAGTCTGATCACGGAGAAGACACTGGTTATGGACTACGAAGCCACCATGAATGGAGCGGATAAGATGGATCAGAACATCTCTTACCACCCGGTATAGGAACTGAAGGACAATGAGGAAGCCAGACGTAACACCACCGTAACGTCACCGTATCATGATCCTAAGAGTAGACTTGATGGCAACATGGCCAAATACACACTGCAGTACATACTTGCTATTTCCCGGGAAAAAAAAAAGCCAGCAAAAAAGTGTAGCGTCTGCAATCGCAGTGAAACTAATCTGTTGTGCAAATCCTGCAGGCAGGGGAGTGTTACAAAAAGAAAAACTGTATTTGAAACATCCACACAATTGTAAATAGTACCACGGTTGCACACATTTGTAAATAGTTTGCCAAATTGTTTTGTCAAATTGTTATACTGTTGAATGTAAATAAACATATTGTGCTATCAAAAAACACTTTTTCATTGTTGGTGGTAGTGTTTTACAAAAGTAAAGCACTGTTTAGGTGTTTGTGGCATCATTCATGGGAAAAAAAGGTGTCAAATTTACTAGAGTGCATGAAATAATATCGTTTCACAAAAAGCTTGATTTCTCCGTATTTTGTTTCAAAACAGAGCATTTGGGTGAAACTAACCATTTTCTATTGTTGATTACTGAAAAACGGAATAAGGTAGAAACAAACTTTTTTTTCTGATGAAAGATGAGAGTCCAATCTTTCATTTGGTAGTATGTGTGTTTCCATAGTCCAAACACAAAATGTTCTGTTGACCTTGAAAGATCAGTCAAAATGCTTAAATCGGCTGGCACCCACGGCATCCCTTTTCTGAAAACGTCTGGCAGTCAAAGAGTTAAGATGATGTTGGCAGTCATTATTTATCGATTTCAAAACAAACGGCTGTTGCCTGTGTGAGTTTGAAACGAACCAGCAGCCAAAATAAATAGTGTCTCCTGGTGGCCTAATTGTCCCGCCACTCCAGATGGCCTAGGCCAGGCCTGCTGGCAGCACTGCACTGCTCTTGAGTGACAGCCGCCAACAGACTGACTGCACAGCGGCAGACACAGACAGATACAGTGCATAAGCACATATAAGTAATTGAACGGATCGAGGCTAGGCAAGTGTCCTTTTCATGTTTACTTAGGACATTAGTCAACTTATTAGCAAATTATCAATTTAAGTTATAACGGCTATTATTATTGACTGGCGACCAGTTCAGGGTGTACCACACCTCCCGCCCATTGACAGCTGGGATAGGCTCAGCATACCTGCGACCCTTGTGAGGATATGCGGTTTGGGAAATGGATGGATGGATGAAGTTACTATTAACTTAAAATTATTATTAGTATTGATATATGACTGTCGTTCCAAGTACGTTGTGCGTATTGGGTAATAGATGTGTTTTATGATGTTAGAAGCTAGTCTGTCATTATTTGGTCAGAGGATGTTCTAATTTTTTTTGCAGAATACACACAAATTCAAGTACGAAGATATTGATGAATCACTCATTTAATTTTTGTGCAAAATTGGTGCATATACATGTTAGTGAATGAGGCCCAATGACGAGCAGACTGGTAAACCAGATGTGATTTAAAACCAAATTATAAAATCCATAGATGAAAACAGAAAATAGATGTTCTGGAGTTGCACCCAAAAAATAGACTAAAACACAGATCATGCCAATCCGTCCGTCTGAGGTTGTTTTAGTTTTTTTACTCCTACTTGATAATCCTGCTCTTGTTAATTTTTTATCCTCTCCTGTCCCAATCACGTGATTAAAGGTAAAATTGACTCCCTTCCCGTGCGAATCCTGCAGGATTACTAAACAAATGTCAGCCTCTAATATACAATACATTTTTTCTAAATGTATTTCCATGTTAGTTTCACATGTTCATAATTGTACGAGGTAACATAATATATTACTACTGCAAGTGCATTAATATCATTAACACCACACCACACTGAGAAATAGTAGCTGGAATAATATTCACATTTATAGATACGGTATCCACATGTGTCTCACAGGCTAAAATTTGTGTCTCCTGAAAGACAGAGGGAAAAAACGTTCATGTCCGGCAGATAAAGTATACTGAGATTTTAAAATGAAGCGGTTCAGAAAATGGATGGATGGATGAAGTGATGTATTTATTCTGGAAACTACATGCAGGGTGCATCGGGCGCTTAAGCTCTCCCAATCCCTTTTCTATTCTCTGAATGTGCAGCATATAAAGCAATCCATTAGTCTTAGCTTTGCCAGAGATTTTAAGTGGACACCAGTCCATTAAGACCATCATTTTTAGCTCATCTCTGAAATTATTTGCACCAAAATAAATTCCCCCAAACGTAATGGGATGCATATCTGTAGCATTTTCTCCTCCATCTACCACCCATATGTTATCAGACACAATCATCATTGATACAATGAGTGATGTGAATTATCTTAACTAATAGACGCAATATTTTTACATGATAAACTGGTAGATAGTGAAGTAGGGTACACCGATAATGCCACATGCTACTGTATGTCCAATATCCTGCAAAGTTCATTCCAAATCTGTCAGAGATTAGTGCACCTTTAAGGAAGTTGCTCCAAAGCTAAATAGAGTGGCACTGGGAGGAAACACAAAAAAGGAGTTTTAAACAGCTGGTCACCAACGCTCCAATTTAGAAATTTTATGATGTGAACAAACTCGTGACGTTGTCAGTTAATGCTAGTTCAGAAGGCATCGGAGCAGTGATACTGCAGGATAGACGACCAGTAGCTTACGTATCCAGGTCACTCACTGAATGCCAGAGCAGATATGCTCAAATTGAAAAAGATCTACTTGTCATTGTCTACGGCTGTGTAAAATTCCATCAGTACGTGTATGTAAAAAACATCCTGGTGGAGAGTGACCACAAGCCTCTGGAAAGCATTTTTAAGAAACCATTGCACCAAGCTCCCATGAGGCTTCAGAGGATGCTGCTGAGGCTGTAAAGGTACATTCTTAAATCACCTATAGGCTTGGCAGAGAACTACATATTGCAGATGCTTTGAGTCGAGCATTTCTCAATGAGCAGAAAGAAGATCTGCTGGAAAAAGAATTGGAGGTGAATTTGATTACACAGTTACCCCTGTCTGAGGTAAAGTTACCCAACTTCAAGTTGGCTACTTGCTCCAAATATACAAAATAAAAAAAATGGAAATTTTTTACATGATCTGCAAGTTGAAAATATGATAAAGGAAAACATTCCAACACTTCGGGGTACGCTCTAACCGCCTGTTTTAGCTAAAGATATTACAAAGCTTTCTCCGACAACAAAAAAACTCTAAAAAATTTATTTTCATATACAGATAAAATGTATTTACCCATCTTGAAATGGGAGACAGACTTGTCTTTAGCTCCGGAATCTGACTTTTGGATTCAAGTTTGTGAAAACGTATTTAAAATGACAAAACACACAAATTTACAACTTATCCAATATAAAATTATTCATAGAACATATATTACTCAATATATGATAAAGAAAATGGGACTCTCAGACTCCGATATTTGTCTGCAGTGTTTATAAAACAACTTATTTTCATGCTTTATGGTTATGCACTCCGGTTATGTATTTCTGGACTAAAGTCTTACAAAAACTTAACGTTATCTTGGACTGTAGGATACCTTTATCTCCAAACTTGTGTTTGCTAGGTGACCTAACATCAACTGACTTGCCACTTCCAATGGGCACTAAGGGTTAATTTTCGGAATCACTGCATGCCAGTTGGTTAATTTTATAGGTGCTGTCCCCCCTTGCTGAGCGTGGGCGGCGCCGCCCTGGCGCGGACCGTCGCTCCGTGCCCAGGGACGCGATTCGGGCGGGTGGGCCTCCGGGGTGCCCCGTGGTTCCCTCTCTTCCCCCCCCTTCACCTCAGTATCCGGGGACGAACCCTCTCGCCCCACAATGCTGTCTCCATATGCCCGCTGCGGTACCGTTTGGGGGTTGGATGAGGTGGGTGGCGGTGTGGTGGGCGTGTGTGCGCTTCCTGCTCCCGCCGGGTTGGGAGAGGCCCCGCTGGTCGCTTCTCTTAACTTACTACACTAGTTTTGCACAATACACTTCGTTAATAGACATATAGGGCACATAATACACACTTTGGGGGGGAAGGGGGGTCTTCGCAATTACAACTCCCCTCCAATTTTAATGCACCCCACAACTGGGGGGGTCGGTCGGGGGCTGGTAGCCATCGGTTTGGGTAGACCGCAGTATTCAGCAGTGCAGCGGTCCCCCATCTGTATCCCTGCCGTGCCACCACGCCCTCCCTATTTTTGTTAATGCACCACATACACCCACCACCACGTCTGGGAAGCAGGTGGATTGGAGCGGGGGAATATCATTTCCCCCTGCTCCATCTCACCTGCTCCCAATTACACACACACACACACACACACACACACACACACACACACACACACACACACACTTATATACGGGGTCACATGAACTCAGTAACAGGGTTAGCTTTCACTACGTATGCTGACGTGGCGACCAGGACCTTTCCCCTCTGGGCCTGGGGTTCGGGGGTGCCGCCCGTCTCCCAGTGCTCCCATCTCCCCTTCCACCCCCAGTGTTTCGTCCCACCATGAGGCTGGAGGTGGGTTGGGCACGGGTGCCCTCGCCGCTCTGCTGTCTTGCCCCTCTCCGGCACTGATGCCTAGTAACGGGGGTCCCTGGGGTTTGGGGGTCGGGGTGTTTGCGGCTTGGTGGGGGAGGGGGTTGTAACGGGTGGCTGGGGTGTGGGTGAGGGGTGAGCGTGAGCTTTGGGCCAGTGGGGTGCCAGGTGGGCCTGCCACGCCCCATTCTGCTGCGTTGGGCTTGGCGCACGGGCCGTGTTGGGGTGGGGGTAGGGGGGCTCCTGGGTTTGCTCTCTGTCTGGTGGCCCCTGCGGGGCCCTGGGGTTGTGCCTTAGCGCTGCCGCGGCATGGGGGGTTGTGCTTGCTCTGTCCTGGCCGGGGTCGACGGCTCCCCTCTTTGGTGGAGGTTTTCATGCATGCCAGATCCACCACATCAGCATCTACCGAAATTCAAACACAATCTGCTTCTTCCTCTGGTCGTTGAATCGGTGGAAGCTGATTACTGTGGATCTCACTCTGCTTCATCTATCCTTCCTTCCTTTCCCCAGTCTTTCCTTTGGTCTCTTAAGGTCTCCCCAATTTGTGGGAATTTAGATGTTTCTGGGGTTGGTGAAACATTCTGGTTGGTAACCCGGTGGGCAGGAGGTGTTGGTCGGTGCTTGATTTCACTTTTCTTTCTTTTCTTTGATCCTTCCTTGGGTGTCCTGACAACTTCACGACTCTAGCTGGATTCTGAAGTATTCGGCTTAGGTGAACGGTATAGGATTTTTAAAAGGTTCTAGGTGAATTAATGAGCACACACACACACCCGTACATGCACATGCTCACGTGCATACAAAAAAGAAAGAAAAAGAGAAAAAAAGAGAGAGCGATGATGACATGTCGACTCGGTAAGATTACCGAATGAACAATACTGAGCTCTCTCTCATCCCCCAACCCCCCCCCCCCCCCCCCAAAAAAAAAAGACTGTAGCTTTAACTACAGAATAAGTGGCACTGTCTACACCACTCAAAGCAGTGCTTTACCAACCAATACGCACTGTAACAACATTACCCGCGTCGACTCAGACCAACTACGAGTCTCGGTATGACTTTCAAACTATGAGAAAAAAAGTCTCAGGGTCATCCTCATTAAATTTAGGCACATGCCTCAAATCATTCAGCACATCTGATCTGGCCAAACCAACACCATTTGAGCGCACACCAGCATTACCTTCAATTTTACCTTCCCGAAGCAATTCCAATTTTTGTTTCTGAATTTCAAGTCTCGCCAACTCTAACCTTTCTCTTTCTCCAACTTGAACCTGCCTTTCCGCTCCTCAGCCTCAGCCTGCACACGCAACAACCAAAGCTCCTTCTGCTGCTCAACAGTCAAACCGGCACCCGCCAAAATCCTTACTCCTCCGCAAATCACCAACATCCGATTTATAATACTCTCCAATCAAAGCCAATTGCTTTCCATTACAAATATCCAAAGTGCTCACGCACGGCGACTCAACAAACGCTTTAACAACCTCATCCATGGCTACAACAATACAAAGACCAAAGAAGCTTAAGTGCTGACCCAACAATAAACACCAAAAAACACGGATCTACGCTAAGATACCAAGAAAACTCTAGACTAACTCCCCCCTAGTCGTGGCGGTGGGAATTATGTGTTGCTCACTGCTGCCAAGCAGCCCTGAACACCCACAGCCAATGATAGGGAAAAGGGGAAATGGAAGCTGAACCCGCACTTTCCTCCTTCCCTAATACCACCCTGCGGCAATCTCCTTATGAGAAAGATGCTTACACTTACAAGGAAATCCGTATCTTTAAAACAAGATACATTGTACTGGTCATACACTTACCTTCCGGGACACAAAACAGCAATCGCCAACCAAAACCATGAACGTCCAAAACTTCCACCGCTCCAATTCCAAGTCACGCGAAACCCAGCTGTCTCCCCTCAAGAGAGCTAACAAGCAAGACTATCCATATAAGCAAAATGACGTTACAGGAAAACCCCCAAAAGACGCAACCCAAAACGCGCAAGCAGCCCATTCAAAACCAAACGCCAACTACGACGCCAAAACAAAGATCGCCCGACACGCACGCGATCAACAAATCCGAGTACTGTATGTATATATATATATATCTTCTGCAGGGACAGGGAAAATGCAGGAGTAGAAGGGAAGGTGGATGGTGCCATATACAGGGCAATCTTGGAAGAGAACCTGTTGGAGTCTGCAATAGACCTGAGACTGGGATGAAGGTTCACCTTTCTGCAAGACAGCGACCTGAAGCATACAGCTAAAGCGACAATGGAATGGTAAAAAACAACAACAGTAACAACACATCAATGTGTTTGAGAGGTCAGTCAAAGTACTGATCTAAATCCAATAGAAAATCTGTGGATAGATCTTAAGATTCCAGTTCACAAACGCTCTCCATCTAACCTAGCTGGAGCTGTTTTGCGAGGAAGAAGGGGCGAATGTCTGCCTCACGAGTGCAGCAAAAGGCTTCGACAAATTCTAATATAGCGGTGGCTGAATACTTTTCACACCCTACTTTTCAGTTTTTCTCTTGTAAAACAAGTTTGAAATAAGATGTACACTTTGCTTCACATTGTGGTTGCGTGTTACTTTGTGTTAAACTTTCACATGAAATTTCAGTGAAATCTATTTATGTTTGTGGTCGTACCGTGCAAAACTGTTGAAAAACTCAAGGGAAATTAATATTTTTGAAAGGCACTGTACATGAGCTTAAGAGGTGAGTAGCAATTCAACTGTTTTGTGTTTATGCTTGTGTGCATGCACAGCTCAATCACACTTTGCATATTAATCAATAATAATACACAGCTCTCCCAGACATCTCCACAAAAATGGTGTCTTGTTACCTTAAGTCTACATCGGGGAGGGGAGGCCGTGATAAGATCGAAGGCCAATTTTAGACTCTCTATGAAGGGTTTTCCTGCAAGTGCATTATGGCAATGAGTTTGAGGCTTAAAGGGCTGATGTGACAGCCGGGTGCCAGAGGCATAAGCCCTCGTCATTCCATCAAGCCTAACATTAATTAAACAGAGATCAACCTCAATCAGGAGAGTGCCTGACAACTCTGAATACAGGGCTCGTGGCTATTGTATTTTTTTCCCGTGGATGCAGTGTTCAAAAAGCAATCATATTAATACCTTATCTATATACTTTGTGCACCAGAAAAGATAAGCAGTTTTTAATGGGTGTCCGTGATTATAAGCGATTCAAATAATGGATGGATGGATGATGGATAGATTCCTTCATGTGATGAAATTTAAAAGTTGTTGTGGTTTCCAGATTTTTTGTGGTTTCATTTTCAATTGTTCTGTTTGTCATTCTTGGCCTTTCTAGGACAGCGTATTAGGGCCACGTATTAATATATATTTTTTAGAGGGTGGGGGCCAAATTCCGACAAAAAAAATCGCAAATTTGCCACGCGACTTTATAAAGTAGCCAATTTGCAAGAAAAGACTTGTGAGTTTATAAAGTGGCAGATTTGGGAGAGAAAAAAACTCATACACATAGTGGAGCTATAGTCTAATGTGAGGATTTACTGGTGGTTAATATTGCCCCCGCCCTCTAAAATATATATATATTTATACGTAGCCCTAATACGCCGTTGTACCTTCTGGAGTGGCCACACAAGTTTTTTTTTTTCTTCTTCTCCCCACTTAACCCGTGGGCAGTATTTTATTTTGAAATGGCTTGGTCAGAACCAACAAAAAGCCAAAAACGGGTCACAGTAATGCCTAGGGGTTAAAGCAACACTATGGAACTTTCAGTTTAGGTGGATTATGGCAACGCCATATGGACAAAAGCAGTATTGTTATGTCTGAAGGAAGACTACATTTCCTATTAGGACAAACGCATTGCGTTGTTTTTTTAGCTCCCTCCAGCGAGTGAAATCCGGGCCAATGTTGATCCTTGACTGTCCTTCATCAGGGGTAGCTTTTCATGTATGCCATAAAGCAGTCAGCACATTTGTAGTTTTTTGTGTGGCAGTGTTCCTACTATCCTCCTCAAAGTTGCTTAGTGCCAGTCAAAATGATACAGACCCCCAGACCATGGCAAAGGTACAATTCAACTCGTTTTAAGTCAATGTTTCATCAGAAGAGTTATGAAAATATTTCATTAAGGTTGAAAAGTTCTTTAGAGCTACTTTAAAAACACCGTTTTCCCCATGCTTGGGACAGGTATTAGAGAACATCTGTGGGTACTTGCAAAGTATAATTATGTATCCCATCACTTCCAGTGTCCATAACTACCAATCATGCATTTCTAAAATTGATAAACTATTTAGTATTCTGTTTGTAAATTCATCTCAGGTACAGTATATTTTGGGCATTATAATGTTGAAGTATGAGACAAACAAGATGCTGTTGGCTAGCTTTTACGCAGCTCCATGAATAAAGTGATGAGTTGGTCTTAATGGCTGGCTACTAATCACAGGGCCGACTTGCCTTCCAATTCAGGTATAATAACATCAGCTATCTGAAAGTGTGGCGGCTGCAAGCGGAGAGCAGAGGGGGTTCAAACTGTCTCGTCTGAGAGGGAATGGAGCTTTGTTGCCTCCACAGGATTTCTTTCACCTCTTTGTCTGCACAGCCTAAGTGGCCTGAGAGGTAAACTGTCTCCCAACTTGGCATTGTTGGCCTATTGTTATCTGAAATTGACGGGGGCCAGTCTCATCTCAAGCCTTGTCTCCATTCTTGTTGTGTGACAAGATCGTAGATTATAAATCCTATATATGATTACAGAAACATGCCTGGATTTTATTTTCATTTTTTTAAATATCCAGAGGCACTGTACATGAGCTTGAGAGGTGAGTAGCAATTCAACTGTTTCGTGTCATGGATATGTATACATTCAATACTGTGGTCTGCAACAGAGTTAAAACAGTGTTCGCTTACAGAATTTGTATTGGCAATGAATACAACCCATTAATTAATGTTATGTATTTGTGATATAAGGGATGATAGTAGGGATGCACCGAAAATACATTTTGGGTCCGAAACTGAAAACCAAAAATGAGAAATGCTTAGCCGAAAACCGAAACACAGAAAAAATTATGCTAATTTTTTTATTATCATTGCATTTATTATAATTAATTAAAATTATAACACTCTTATAAAATATTTAGGCCTATTTAGCATGGGCATTTTAACAAAGCACAAAATAAATTGAAATGCATCCACACCAGACATCAGAGACATGTTGGCGAATGGTACATTTAACACCAAACGCGGGGTGAGCAACTGAGCATTTTCTGCCGGTGCAATTGCACTTTATAGTCAATGTACAGTACATCGCACCAGCGGGCACGGATGCGTGCGGTGCGGATGACGCATTTGTAGGCTATTTGGAGTGGGACGTGGTGCACTTAAAATCGTCAGATTCACATATTCACCAAAATTTTTAAATAAATAAATTTCTTCGCACCAGCCAATCGGCTTTGGGAACGGACTGCAAAGTCAAACACGCCGTCCTGTACAAATCTGTATTCACCTGGAGACAGTGGTAAGTGTTTACTTGTTTAAAACTGTCCTGCCTCCCCTCCCATCGACCGACCCATCTCCAGTCCTGAGCATGCATGAGGTGAGATGTGCCTTCTGAAGACATTTAACATTTTCAATTTATAATTTTACTGTTTTTGAATTTACTTATGAGCATATAGATGTGATATAATCATGAGTGTAGTTAAAAGAATACAGTGGGATAATGATTTTGTCAACTTTATTTGAACCTCGCACCCTCAAAGCTATTGAAGATAGGAATGTGCATGTTATCAGAGTCTCTTGTCATTAGGTCGTAAAGACTGAAGGTCTGGGGTCAGATCCTGATTGCATCTGTTCCCCGCGCAAGAAGGGGAACTGTATAAACATGTCTGTTTACCATCAACATTACACCTTTGTTCAACCTAGGAGTCGACATGTCTGTCCTTTGTTCAATCAAGAGGCGGGAAGAGGAACCTTTTATCTTTTGACTATAAATAAGTGGATGTTTTGTATTCGAGTACATACTTGGGGGCTCGACATTGCTTTCAGATGTGGGTTCCCTAACTGTGTCTTTGAGAGCTCTCAAATAAATCTTTGCAAAGAAAGCTTCTTCATCAGATCTCAATGCAATTATTTTGAACACGCAAGGATTACACTTAATAAAGTAATCAAATAATACCTTCACTTCCCATCCAGATGGAGTTCTGGCCGTTTTTTTTTTTTTTTTGCGTCACCAGAACATCCTCTTTCAGCCATATTCTTTCGGCTTGAATTTTATTTATTTGGTGGCCGAATATTTGGTGCATCACTAATGAATAGTCAAGTGCTACAATGTTAAGCAACCCCCTTCGCTCATGGCTGTTTTATTGGATTTCGACAGATTTTACAGGGCCCACAGAGTATCGTGTTCTATTGCTATAAAAATATGGAACCTACCAAAAGAAAGATTAGAGTATCTTCTTTGATCAGGAAAGCAAGAGTATATTTGTATCTGTTTTTGTTCTGCAACAATTAGCACTAGAATATAGCTAAGTTTCATCATTATTCACAAGCCTGTTGAAAACACTGGGGAAAAGAGCCTGTTGCAACATGGCTCTGACTGATCTCTTATACTCTGCTGCCACCCGCTGGCCGTTTTTTTGTAATAACTACCATTGCTTTAAGCAACCTCTTCAGGTCAGAAGCTGCATCAAAGCCTTCTCTATGTTCTAGCATAAAAAACGTATAAATACGTATTATTATATTATTAAATAAGTATTAAAAAACATATTTATATGTTTTTGAGTTTGAATGAGTTAATATAGCTCAGATATATTTATGCTCTAATTGATAATTGCTCAAATACTATTCTGTAATATTTCGGTATGGCAGGCCCACCAGTCACCCCCCCGACCCCCAACCCACACCCGCCACCAACCCACACCTGCCACCAACCACAACCCATGCACCCGCCGCCCCCAAACCCCCAGACACCCCCTCACCATCGCCAGCCCCCCAAACCCCGGGGACCCCCCCAACCCAGCCATCGGTGCATCGGAAAAAGTTTTGCTTTTCATCAGCAACATCTTTAGATGACCCACCCACAGATTCACACCTGATTTTGTGAAACACATCACATTAGGGTTGTCTCAACTAGTTGACATAGTCGACGCCACTGATGACGTAAAAACTTAGGCACGCACAACATAGGCTACCGTCGAGTATCGATGACGTAAATGCGCAGACACGTGCATACCGTCAGTTGTAAAGTGTGCACAGCAGAAAATAAAGGACAACAATAGAAATGGCATTGGATCCTAGCGTTCCGGGCGGAGAAGAGAAGGGCACCACGAAGCAGCTAAAAAAGTGGACAAAAAAGTCTAGAGTATGACATATTTATAAAAAAGTATGGACATATTTCACCGAAAAGTCAAACGAATTAGTTGTCTGAGCTAAACACAACTAATTAACTAATATGACCCGATTTTGCTGAAGTTGCTGTTATGTGCTACGTCTTAACGTGCATCGTTAAGTTTAATTTCTCAAAGCAGCGGGTTGCAGTCAAAGTTACACAGTGTTGTGTTTCAGCTTTGTGCATTATGTAGCTAACGTTAGCAGAGCTATTTCACTTTGTGCTTCAGCTTTGTGCATTATGTAGCTACGGTTAGCAGAGCTATTTCACGACGGCTCCCCTCTTTGGTGGAGGTTTTCATGCATGCCAGATCCACCACACCAGCATCTATCGAAATTCAAACACAATCTTTTTCTTCCTCTGGTCGTTGAATCGGTGGAGGCTGATGTCTGTGGATCTCACTCTGCTTCATCTATCCTTTGGTCTCTTGAAGTCTCCCTAATTTGTTGGAATTTTGATGTTTCTGGGGTTGGTGAAAGACTGGTTGGTAACCAGGTGGGTAGTAGGTGATGTCTGGTCGGTGCTGGATTTCACTTTCCTTGCTTTTCTTTGATCCTTCCTCGGGTTTCCTGACAACCTCACGACTCTAGCTGGATTCTGAAGTATTCGGTTTAGGTGAACGGTATGGGATTTTTAATAGGTTTTAGGTGAATTAATGAGTACACACTCACACACAAAATAAAACAAAATAAAAAAAGAGAGAGCAATGATGATGACATGTCAAATCAGTAAAATTACCGAATGAACAATACTGAGCTCTCTCTCTCAAAAAAATAAATAAATAAAAACAATACAGAGCTATTTCACTTTGTATTTCAGCTTTGTGCATTATGTAGCGAGTGTTAGCGGCGCTATTTCACTTTGTGCATTATGTATCTAACATTAGCGGAGCTATTTCACGCCAGTCAAATTGTGTTACTGTTTATATATCTACTCTCGTGCTGCTCCGGAAAGCTCTTGGTCTTACCGTCTCTATGCAGACCCCGGGTGGAGCACACCATGCAGATCGTATTTATACAATACAACTTTATTCATATAGCGCATTTCACCACAACAGGAGCAGTAACAAAGTGCTAACATAAATAATACAAACAATAATACAAAAGCAAATCACACATTGTTTCACTGTAATGCAGATAGAGAAATACGTCATTCATGTTCACGTCATGAAGTTTGCCTAAAAGAGATGTGACAGCTCATTCAATTCCAAAAGTTTTTTCAACTTTAATAAACAAAGAATTGAAATTAGTGTTCAGAAGTATTTTTTGTAAATTATTATCAACCCAATTATTATCAACCCAAAAATAATTGGTAGATTAGTCAAAAAAGTCATCGTTAGACTAATCGATTAATCGTAAGTCAATAGTTTAATCGGGAGAAAAAATTAATTGTTTGGGACAGCCCTACATCACATATATACCTTTCAGTCCTGTTTAGATCGATGATTACTTATGCAGCTGAATAAAAGTAAGTACTCCCTTGTCTTTTGTCTGGCCCACCTTCATCAATGGTGCTGACATTTCAGACGAGAACAGAGAATAGAATCAGTTTGTAATGTGTGCAGTCTTTCCTTTACTCTTTCCTAATGTAGTGGGACTTAAGTGCCGTGTTAAGCCCAAAGATGAGGGAGACTCAATGACCTGCCTTCGCTCTCAGTGTATTTACTGTATTCTGTGGTAGCCATCAGAGCCATATCTCTTATCAGCACAAGAAGTCAAACAGATTGTGGACTCAAATTTCTTCTTAGAGTCTATGCCTGAGCTTAGAGTTTGAGTTTCTGTCCTTTATATTGCTAATTTCTTCATGAGTAACATTGCAAGCCAATAACACAGTTGCCCAAAAAAGGCCCCTTTCCAAGAGAGTAGGCTAGGCAGTTCACAGTAAAGGTGATCTATCAGGGTTGGGACAAAATTTGACTATTTCAAAGTACAGTATTACCGCTTTCACACAAATATTGTGAAAACAAAATGCTGAGTCAGAGACATGCTCCAATACTTGAGCTGGCATTAATGTGCCTGTACCTTTTACACAGAACCCAACACCATTGCTGTCTGCTGTGTGAACTGCTTGATGAAAATGTTCACAGTATAATAAAGCCATTTTCCATGATGTTGTAACTTACCAATTGAACTATGGATGGTACTTTAAGGTTCCTAATTACTGTGATTTTATCTGACTTAGTTACCGAAATAGATTTGTGGAGTTTGTATGTCCACCCTGTGCTTGATTTTTTCCTTTTTCTTGTTTTGGTTCTCAACGAACGCAGACACTTCTGCTTATAATTTTTGTTGCCTTAATGTGGTAAGGATATTTTTTTGGGGTGATTAACGTAAGGAGGAATTAGTAGGGAGGCGGAACGTTGCCGCCGCTCCTCAGATGTAATCTAGGGAGAGAGCAGCGCACATCGTCTTCACTTGTTTCTGTTTTCTACCTGCAAATATAGGTCAGTAAACATTAGATAAAGTCCAACTACCTCTGTTTCGAAGTTATATTTTAATGTGTGGTTATCTACGAAATGCTAGAGTAGCTGCGATAACTTTAACATGTATAGAGACTTCAGAGCAAGTTTGTCCTCTTTTTTCCCCTCTTGTTTGCATCGGTGCCATTTTGCATGAAGCGTTACTTCGATGGGACTTCTTTGTACTGCGAACGTTCTAGAAATAAGCCATCTGTATTTACAATGGTTAAGAACTAAGATTTAAATAATAGGTTAGTGAGTAAAAAATGTAGAGAATAAGTAGAGTTTTCTCTTAAGCTAAAATGTTGAACATTTTGAAAGCATTTTCATTTATTTGGGGGAATTCATATTGTAATTGGAAATGTTGAAGATTGTGAATACCGAAAGAGGTGAGGTTGAAAAAGCACCTAAGAGACCGTATAAAGACTGAAATGTACTGAAATTAGAATTTTGTTTATATGTGGTGTGTTTAATAAAACAACCCCAGACATAATCTGGGGAGAGAGCAGCGCACATCGTCTTCACTTGTCTCTGTTTTCTACCTGCAAATACAGGTTATATTTTAGTTACTTTGGTACACATTCCTGGACCCGTAATACTAACTTTGTTTTCGTACTGTCTTTTGTCTTACCGATTATCCCCACCTGCTACAAGAGTAGTTATAAGTGAGCCGGCTTGTCCCGATCGGACATTTGCTGCTGGGTATATCCTGGATTCCTTGTACAAGTGAAAGATTATGCCTGTCAATTTATTTATTTTTAAATTTTAAAAAGAGCTCAGTACTGTTCATTCGGTAACTTTACCGATTTGACATGTCATCATCATCATAGCTCTCTCTTTTTTCTTTGTATGTGGGTGAGTATGTGTGTGCGTGCGAGTGTGCGTGTATTCATTAGTTCACATAAAACCTATTAAAAAATCCCATACCGTTCACCTAAACCGAACACTTCCAGCCAGAGTCGTGAGGCCGTCAGGAGACCCGAGGAAGGACCAAAGAAAAGAAAGGAGAGTGAAATCCAGCACCGACCAGACACCACCCACCAGGCCACTAACCAGAGTCCTTCACCAACCCCAGAGACATCTAAATTCCAACAAATCAGGGAGACCTCAAGAAACCAAAGGAGAGACTGAGGAAAGGAAGGAAGGACAGACGAAGCAGAGTGAGATCCACAGACACAAGCCTCCACCGATTCAATGACCTGAGGAAGAAGCAGATTGTGTCTGAGTTTCGATAGATGCTGGTGTGGTGGATCTGGCATGCATGAAAATCTCCACCAAAGAGGGGAGCCGTCGACCCGTGCCAGGACAGAGCAAGCGCAACACCTCAGGGCCCCCCAGACCGCGGCAGCGCCAAAGGACGACCCCCGGGCCCCACAGGGGCCACCGGCCAGAGAGCAAACCCAGGAGCAGGAGCGCCCCCCACCCCAACATGGCCCGCGCCCCCAACCCAACGCAGCAGGACGGGGCACTGCAGGCCCACCAGGCATCATACAACCCCCCCGCCCTCCATCCAGCCCAGCCGCCCCCAGGCCCCCAAACCCCCAGACACCCTCCCACCCAGCCGCAAGGCCCAGCGGGGAAAGGCCCCTGTCGTCACTCCAGCGTTCTTAGTGAAAACTAACCCTGTTATAATATTTATAATACTTCCCCTAACGAAATAGCAGGCTTTTCTAAATAAAGTAAAATATCATCGGCATATAGATTCATTTTATGTTCTGTTACCCCAGAGTGAATTCCTTGAATCCTTTTTTCCTGGCGTATGGCTAATGCAAGTGGCTCAATAAATATTACAAATAATAAAGGGGACAGTGGGCATCCCTGTGTTGTGCCTCTCTGTAGAGTAAAACTCTGAGATATAATCCCATTAGTAGTAACTGTAGCTTTAAGAGAATCATATAATACTGACACCCAGTGGATAAATGATTTCCCAAAGCCAAATTTATTTAAAACAGCAAAGAGGAAGGACCAGTTAACTTTGTCGAAAGCTTTTTCTGCATCCAATGATATAATAACTGCCTTTTTATCATACCGCTGTGACATGCTAATAAGGTTAAAGAGCCTCCTAATATTATTAGTAGAGTGACGATCTTTAATAAAGCCTGTTTGGTCGCTATGAATGATTGTCAAGATTACTGTTTCTAATCTAGATGTTAAAGCCTTAGTGATAATTTTAATATCAGTGTTAATTAATGAAATCGGACGGCAACTTGATGGAAGGGTGGGGTCTTTTTCTGGCTTTAATAAAAGTTTAATTGCTGCTGTATTCATGTGTGGGCGTATGTAACCATTAGTTTTGATTTATGTTACTACTCTTAAGAATAGTGGAGCAAGCATTAACCAGAAGTGCTTAAGAAATATAGCCGGATAACCATCTGGGCCAGGTGCTTTGCCATTAGGCATACTATCTAGAGCACTGTACAACTCGTTTATAGTAAGTGGCGCATCTAAGATATCTTTATATTCAGTAGTTAACTGAGGTATATTTAAGCTACTGAGGAATGCCTCAATATGCTCAGGGTTAGGCTTGTTAGTTTCTGAGTATAGGTTATGATAATAGTTGTAAAAAATTTGATTAATTTCTTCTGGTGATTGTGTGCATTCACCAGTTGTCCCTTTAATAGCCGTTATAAGAGATTTTTCCCGATTGCGTTGGTTTGCAAGAAATTTACCTGATTTGTTATTAGATTCAAAGTTGTTGTATCTCAATTGTTGTATTATAAATTCTGTTTTTATAGTTAACATATCGTCTAACTGTATTTTTGCATTTTGTAAGTCAGTCCATATTTGGTTATTTGGGTTTATTGCGTACTCATCTGTCAGTTGTTTAATTTTATCTTCCAAGTCTTTTTCTAATTTTTGATCCTGTTTCTTTTTATAAGATGAATATGATATAATTTTACCTCTAATTACTGCTTTCCCAGTTTCCCAGAGAAGAGATGGCGATAGGTCTGGAGAGTCATTTATTTTCCAAAAAGTCTGCCCACTCTTTTCTTATAATTTTGTCAAACTCTGCGTCGTTTAGCAGTGAGATGTTAAAACGCCATGTCGGTGGTGGTTTAAAGGTATAAATAATCAACTTGTAAGAAAAGGGAGACTGGTGCATGGTCGCTAATTATAATAGGATGTATTTTTGTAACAGTTTTATCAGCAATAGAGTTATTTGTAAGAAAACAATCAATTTTTCAAAAAGACCGGTGCACAGCGAAAAATAAGGTAAATTCCTTCTTATTTGGGTTTTTAAGTCTCCAGCTGTCGACGAGGCCAAAATCTTCCATATATTCCCCTATTACTTTAGTAGATTGTAATCGCCTTATACATGTTGTATTATTAGAACGGTCTATTAATGGATTTAAGACTCCTCCAATAATGATAGTAGAGTTTGCTGCTAAATCAAACAGCTGAGAGAAAAGTTCATGGAAAAAGGCCGGATCATCATTATTAGGGGCATATAAATTACCAAATGTATATATTTTATCAAATATAGTCACCTGAATAATAATGTATCGGCGCTCTGGGTCTGTTATTGTATTATTTAGAGTAAAGAGTAAATTCTTATGTATGAGTATACAGACTCCTCTTTGTCTACTGTTATAAGGGGCAGAGTACGCTTGGTTAAAATTCTTATCAATAAGTAATTTTTCTTCAGATTTTTGTAGGTGGGTTTCTTGTAGGAGGCAAATATCTGCTTTTAATTTTAAGAGATGGTCTAAAGTTTTTATTCTTCTATTTGCCTGTGCGCCACAACATTCCAGGAACCCAGAACTAATTTATGCATACGAACAATATAGACTCAGTCCTGTGTATATAGCTGTAAAGGCCATTTGTCAATATTGGCATGTTATAGGATAGAATCAAAGTGGTTAGGTGATTTATGTAATTTGTGTAAAATATGAGGTAACGTGTAAGTAAATATAACAGTGAAAAAACGGGTAGGGAGGTGGAAGTGAAGGAATTTAGCGGAGGATTAAAAATAAAAATACACCAGTAACTGCTAACCTAAGCGAGATTTATTGTTTAAATATACTTTAGATATAGTTATGTATTAATATTATATTTGTAATATAGCCTAAACATAATGAGTATTCATATTTTAGGTTTTATAACCACATATACAGTATATGTATACATCTAATAATCAAACAAAGTTTAGTTCCACCAATACCAATTAGAACAGCCAGGGAGTGGTTCCGGAATAGCTGGCCATCGATGTATAGCTTATCAACGACCATCGTAGTCCGTTTCCCCTCCTGCCTATTTTGTTTCATTATAGGAAACAGTACCTTTCGCCGCTCATTAATCTCTCTCGGGAATTGGTCATTTATTCCAAATGAGGTCCCTTTAAGCTCCCGCCCTTTACTTTTAACAAATTATTTCTGTTTAAAATGCTCAAACTTGGCGATAATAGGACGGGGTTTGTTTCCCCTACGGGCTCCAAGCCGATGTACGCGGTGAAAAGAGATGTTATTTACCGTCTCCTGAGGAATTTTTAACGACGTCGTCATAATTTTTTTTTATCTCAACCTCTGGATTGTCAGAGGTATTCTCGGATATGCCTGAGAATATTAAATGCTACGGGATTGGACATCCAGAACAGTTTCTTTTAGCGTTTTATTCTCCTTTTTAATGGTTTCCAACTCAGCTGAAACAGCCGCGAGTGAAGAGCGTAACTCGGTATTATCTCGTTCGAGGTCACTTACTTGTTGGCTGACGAATTCCAAGCTTACCCTTAATTCTTTGACGTCCTCGCTGATTAGGGAGAGGACATCTAGTTTTTTATTTATGGACTCCAGCATACTGACCGAAACGTCCGTGTGCCTGTCAATTTTATACATCATGGTAATTCAGATATCCTTCTGTTTGAAGCTGGCAGTTTCCTGATTTATCGCAAAATTCAGAAGACGGGAGTAATTTTATTGGAAGTGAGAAAGCTGCCGGTCATTTTGGATGGTGTGTGATGAGCGATCAACACTCAGATAAGACAAGACAAAGAGTGAACTCAATCACAGGTTTGATGCGACTCATAGATAGATAGATAGATAGATAGATAGATAGATAGATAGATAGATAGATAGATAGATAGATAGATAGATAGATAGATAGATAGATAGATAGATAGATAGATAGATAGATAGATAGATAGATAGATAGATAGATAGATAGATAGATAAGCAAATTGGGAAAGGGAAATAAAAAAATACTACTAATACTAATAATAATAAAATATATAATAAAATCCTATATTGTCCTTGTTATAGTGGTTATCAGCTACTGCTCGTCCTCAGGCTTCCTGTTACCCCTTCTGTTACTCCTCCCCCCCAAGTGAGGAATTGTACAGTCTAATTACCTGAGGGACAAAGGAGTTCTTAAGTCTGTTAGTCCTCCACTTGGGAAGAAGCAGTCCACGGATGAACAGGCTTCTCTGGTTGTTAAAGGGACAGCAATGTGAAAAATCAACTTTTTGGCGCTCTTAGCCATGTTAAAATGCTAATTCCTCACTAAGAACATCACTGAAGTGGTGTTTTCCTCCATTCACCCCTCTATGAGAAATTCTAGGTTTTAACCCTTCTGCTCTTCAAGCATCAGCCCCTGCCAACCTGAGAAAACGAGCTGTTGGCACTTTTTGACGTCATTCGGAGAGGAACCACCCCTGCACCGCCTCTGCAGACTAAACACACGCCCACTTTCTTTGAGACCTCCATAAAATAGTGACAAAAGTAGCCTTTATCAGTAAACATTCTGTCCAAATAAATTCAAAGCAATCAAATATTCTTCACATTTGTAATGCCAAAGTGCAATGACAATCGGCAGTCTTAAAATCCAGGAAAAGGTTCTGGCTGACACTTCTGTAAACTACAAGTAAAATCTTTGCAGTACTGAAAGATAACAGGAGGGATAGGTTAGGGCAATCACCCTTGGCGGTTCGCGACCCGCTCAGGTTTGTTTTATCCTCCTTCTTTCTTCACCTTCCCTCTCCTTCCCTCCTCCACGATTTCTTGCGTCAAGGAGCCGTTTTGTTTCAAATGTTTATTGAAGAATTGATGGCTTGCGTTGCGTGGCCATTCAGAGGAGTTTTCAGGGAGCAGGCTGCAGCCAGCTCGCCGGGGGCGCGGCAAGCAAACGAGGAGAGGTGGGTTTTTACTGAACCAGGCATTTTACTTCCGTGTTAGAAAAAGAACACGTGTCAAAGGTAAGATTTAATCGTTATATGCCTATAGTTAACTGTGGAAGGGCTTAAAATACAGTGGTGTAACCCTTTAGTGACAGTGTGCACAGGATGACTGGCATCATAACCAGTAGTTTGTCTAGTGTCCAGGGATGTGATTTTTCCGCTAATTCGCGGAATTCCGCTTTTTTTATCCCCCCCCCCAAAAAAAAAAACGTTTTTTTTTTTTTTTTTAGTAGTTCATTGTGTATGCACATGACTCCGACAGATAACATCTTCTGCTATAACAAAGACATTTGTGGTATGCTCTAATATGAGTTACTTTTCATTTGGTCATGATATAATTATTTGTTCATGCTTCAACCCCCCCCCCCCCCCCCCCCCCCCCCACTGGGCACTGCCCTGGACCTAGCTGGGTGCCAGCGGCCCCCAGACCCCCGGCTAAATTTTCAGATAATTTCACTTTGGTCAAATCACATCCCTGAGTGTCCTCTTCTCTGCCACCGTTGTCAGAGAGTCCAGCCTGATAAGCTTGTCCATCTTAGAGGTATCACACTTGTGGATGCCCCCCCAGCAAGCCACTGTGTAAATTAGGACGCTGGCTACCGCAGACTGGTAGAACATCCACAGAAGTTTCCTGTAGATGTTGTACGACTGCAGCCTCCTCAAGAAGTACAGCCCCTGTCCCTTCCATTACAGGTGGTCGTAGTTGGTTGCCCAGTCAGGTTTGTTGTCCAGCCACAGCCCAAGGTACTTGTAGGAGTCCTCAGTGTCCAAGTCAACTCCTTGAGTCAAGACTAGTCTCTATGTCCGGACTTCTTAAAGTCAATGAGCAGCTCCTTTGTCTTTGAGGTGTTGCGCTGTAGATGGTTTGTGTGGCTCCAGTCAGTGAAGTGCTGTAATTTTAATACCGTGATACAGCGATATTTTGCTCACTGTAATTATTTTTTTCTAGGAAAGCTCACTGTTATCATACAGTCACAATGCAATATCTGCACATGCCTAGTGGCAACTTAGAAACTTACAATTATTCTTTTTTATATTCCGCTCGATAAATATATCACAAACATGATGCGACTAAGAAAGAAATTCCCACATTATAAGTCTCCTTTCATCTCAATTAATGCTATTTTCAAAAAGGAGGTAGTTGTCAAACGTGGCAACACAGCATGCTCCCGTCAGTGTTCCAGCTTATTGTTTGGGTCCGGTGATTTGATCTATTGTCGCTTAAGTGGATTCCCCCTTGACTTTGCTCCACAAACGTGGCTCTTGTATAAAAAATAGTATGCATTACTGTTTTAGAGCAGTGGTAGGGAACCCTGGTTTCTGAGTGCCCCTGTCCTGCCAGTTTTCGCCGTCTCCCTCCATCAACACACCTGATTGATGAACAAGATCGTTATCAGGCTTGTACATAGCTTGCTGATTAGCTGATCAGTTGAGTCAGCTGTGTTTGAGGAGAGAAACATGGAAAACAGGCAAGACAGTGGCTCTCGAGGACCAAGGTTCCCTATCCCTGTTTTAGAGGGTCTTTGTCCTATGTGTCAGTACCCCAACGTGCAAGTAGCCCAACGTGGCCAGGTTGCAAGGGCCCTCTTTAGTTATTCTTTCGTTATCAACATTCATGAGGAAGTGATATTGTAAATTCCAGTGCAGAAACCACCATTAATGCATGGATCCAGCGCTGTAACACAATCTTAATCCAGTACCTAATCAGATTGCTAAATGAAAGTCTATCAGCTGTCTACTGGGCCCTAATGATGTGTTGAAAAACATGTGAAGCAAAACATTGCAGCAAAGAGATGCCAATTTTCAGCCTGAGCCAAGTTGGAACAAAGGCTTTATTAGAGGAAAAAAAACTGTAGAGGAAATTCAACATTATGTGAGGAAGTCGGTATGAATAGGCTGGCTTCCAAGATTAGTGTTGCTCACAGGACCTTAGTAAGGGCCAAAGGCATGAGAAAATTGAATTTGAAAGTTTTACTCTGTTGAAGAAGATTTTGGTATGTTTTTGTCTTTGTTTTTTATTAATTTATTTATTTTAAATGTATGTATGTAGGTACAAAGTATGTATGTTATCTATCTATCTATCTATCTATTTATCTAATTAATTTACCAGAAAATATACAGCAAAATCAACTTGTTAATTTGATACACCATAAGATTTCATGTAAGCCTGATTCGTGCTCTCAGTGAGCAGTGTGGAGTGTGCCGCTGGTAATGAATCAGCAAAGTTATATGACAGGTAATTAAAAACAGGCAGAGATTTTTGTTTACGCCAGAGACTTGTTTACTTCAAAATTTGAAAAAAATTGAAATATCCTGTGGGGTGCAACTTTTCTTTGTTAGTTTAGAAGAAGTTATTGTTACAACATTGGAAAAATACAGATTCTCCAGGAATAAGTAAATGGAAATCTTTAATGAAATATTATTTAAATATTGAGAGAACTATATCAGCGGACAATAATAAACAAAAACAGTTTGATTTTGTCTGGAAGCAAATACTTGAGGCCCTGTAATTAGTACAGCACTATTAGTATTATTGAGCTAAATCAATTTATTAGATATATTATTTATTTAAAATTTGTTTTCTTTTTTTTTTGGTCTTTTGAATTGTTTTTTTCCCCTCTTTTCCATAAAAAGACAATTTTATGCCTTTTGTCAGATATTTTTGTGTGTGTGTGTTTGTTGGTTATGTTTGTTTTTGTGTTGTGATGAATTGTATTTCGCTTGACTAGATAGTAGACAGTATGTGTCTCCTTTATGTTTTTTATTTTCATTGGAGCTGGAAAGTATGTGATAGGAGATGGCTTTGGAAAGTTAGGTTTATATTTTTGTTCATTAATCTGTATTTTCTTTTCTCCCTCTTGTCCTTTTTAATGGCAAATAAAAATAAAAAGGATCATTAAAACAAATGTTCAAACTCTTCTGTGTGTTGACCAGATGTTCCTAGCACCACTAGGTAATGTCAGCCTCACTCTTCATCATGTCACATTTAGAACATATAATTATACAGGCAAAAGAACAAGGGGTCTCTTTTCTGAGGCGGGAGACGGACGGGAGAGATATATACCATGACGACTATGTGAGCATATCTCCTTCCTCTGATTGCAGCTTTATAACAAGCTGGGCAGTTGGAGCATCTTTTCAGACAAATTGTTGAAGACATCTGTGCAAGCTTTTTCTCTGATGTAGCTGAAATGTCCCTCTAGATGGAGTTGGCATGGCAACATCTAACTGCTATTCAGCAGAACGGAGCTTTAAAAGGTTTTAGGGTTGTAGTTGAAAATCCATTTGGGCCTCTAGCACTGCTCTCAGCAATCCACTCCTCGGGCTTGAGGTGAGCAATAAATACTCCCCCCCCTATGAAAAAAAAAGAAAAAGATTCTCTTTATGAATTGATTGCACTCATGGCACCCAACAGTATCTGATGTTTTTTCTTTGTTGTAAGGGCCTTTTAGTGGCAATGGTATAGTATCTTGCAAAGTTGATGGAAAAGTTTTCACTTCTATAGCCAGGGCTCTGAGGTCTCTTGTTGAAAGTGCCCCAAAAAATAAAATTAGACAAATTATATTTTGAAACGTTGCAGAGCACTCTTTACAGTAGAAAACTTTGTGGAAAAGTAATGGTGGGGATTGGTTGAAGGGGGAGATGAAGGGTTGGTGGGCCAAGGTCTATCTCCACAGGCGGATCCTACAACAACACTTAATGACCCTTGTCATTCATCTGAGATGAGACACTCTTGTCACAGAATTATCTGACGGGCACAGTGTTTGAGAAAATTATCTCATCCTCAGGGAGAAAATTACAGGGAACTTATCATTACAATTAGCATACTTATACACATTTTGTATAGGCAAACCAAATAACCAGCCCTGACAGTACTTTGTTCCAACCAGCCACTTTACAAAATGGGAAATTCTGCACAACTTTAAACAATTTCTTTCATTTTTCTTTTTGTTGGATGGTGTGGTTGTTCCACAAGCTCCGTTTGCCGTACGAATGGTGGATTGCGGTGTAATGACTTCTTATATGTAGAGAGGGGTGTGTCCATTTTGGGTGAGCAGTAGTGGTGCAATGGATCACAAAAGTCACAGAACGGCTCGTTTTTCGGATCAGCAGAAAAAAAGATAAATAGTACTTTGTCTTCATTTATTTTGTAAAATGCTTTTCCTCATTTAATAAAAAAAAAAATCTATTCAAAATGTCTAATAGCCGTTTAGGATGTCTTCAATTGTTTTTTAAAACGCTTTTTTCCATTTAATTAAAAAAAATCTATTCAAAATGTCTGATAAAGCCGTTTAGGATTTAGGAACACAACTTTAAGTGCAATATGAGGCAGGCATGGCCCATGTGTAAAATAACAACGTACTAATGGCTTAAAGTTGTGTTCCTAAAATCTAAACGGCAATATTTGACATTTTAAGTTGAATGTTTTTTGTTTTTAATGGGCAAAGGTGTTTTATAAAACAAATGAAGACAAATTATATATATATATATTTATCTTTATTTATTTATCTTTAAATAATGAAAATATCTCAAAGTTCAATTTAAGATACATCCACTTCCTTTAAACATGGATAGTGAATTACAAAGTAGACTTGGTACAGAATATTGAAAAATAATTTAAGTAAGCCAATTACCAGCTGTCAAACTCATTATTTAGCTACTAGCCAGGTACTGTAGGTAATGCTAACAGCTAACTGCTAGCTATTTATGTCAGGGACTTCTGCCGTATCATACAATGAGCGTAGCGTAATTAATTAGCGGTTTCTTAGCGTCCTAAATTAGCGACGGAATATGGGTTTGGGATACCGTTGTGTTAATGTGATCGCAACTAATGTCAATCAAAACTATGATAAAGAAATCCTAAATGTCTAAAAGGGAAGTCAAGTTAGCCATCATGCCACGATGTGGGCCAAATTCAAAGTAAAAGTGTACTAAGGCTATTTGTATTGTTGTCAATGCATTATTTGGCTAACTTTATTTTGAAGTTAGCCTGAGCGTAAGCGGTGTGTTACGTTGAGTATGTTTCAGCTTCCTTCACACGTCTGAACGGTGTCCACTGTGAATGCGCAATTTGTTGTTTTTTCCCCCCACCAACCAATCCGAACTGACCACAATGATGATCTGTTGCACCACTAGTGAGCAATATAATTTTGTAATTGATCCAGAATAGGAAAGGGAGCCAGTGCTGTGAGTAAAGCATAGGGGATTTATGCGCTCAGATTTTTGGAGTCTCACCAGGATTTTGCAAGCAGTGTTACAGATGTAATGCAGCCTACTACTGTTTTGTCAAAGTATACATGTGTAGGTTGCACTTCGGTTGCCCCCTTTAGTTATGGTAAATCTTAAGTCAAAGGCAAAATACGCAAATAAATAACCTAGCTGGTAAACACTAGTAATGTGTCTTAAATCAGAAGTTTGGGATGAGTATGGTGAGGCCATGGAAAACAGTGGCGGAGCCAGACATTTATAAATGGGGGGCAGGGAGGGGCTAAGGATACTTAGTATGTGTATCCAAAGATTATGCCAAATACTTTTGTTTTATAAACTATTAATTTCAAACAGAGTCTCTAAATGTTGAAATATATTTAAGTACATATAGCACATGTAAGTGGTTCAGGAAATGCATGGATGGTTTGTAGCACACTACTGGTACATACTTCTATTTCCTGTTGCACGTCTTCGTTTGTCATTCAGCTCATGGATTTATTTTTAGCTTGCGCAAAATAACTTTTAACTTATTGATGTCCGTTCAAAACAATTCATCTGAATATAAAATATTTAAAACTGTCACTCACATCTCGACCCAACATGACATTGCCAAAAAGTTATAATCTTGATGGGACTCTGGAGATTCCAAACTCCTATTGAGTTGGATTACAACACAGTGCGGTACATAGCGCCACCTACTGTGCAGGAGCGGCATAGCAATTAGTAGGCATCTGAAAAAAAATGGGACTTACGTATGTCAATCATTTGGCGCCTGCGGGGTTCAATCTCATTTGAATAGGGGCACGTGCCACCCCGGCCGCCAGTGATGGAGAATGATGTTCAAAATAAATGACTTTGGGGGTTCTGCTCCAGCATAAAACCCAAATCCATCAATTTACGTTGCCACTCGTAAAATATAATCTACCATGACCGAAATTTCACATTTTGTATTGTATTGTCCATCTATCAATTTTTTCATAGCGTTTATACTCTTTAGGATTGTGGGTGAGATTGAGATTGGACACAAATAGAAAACAACCACTTACATTTAAGTCTTAAATGAACCTAACATATATGATTTTTGAAGCACGGGGAGAAGAAATTACACACATGAAAACTTGAACCAAGATTTGAATGTCAAACCTCAGAACTGTTATATACGTAGATGTACAAACCACTTAGACATTGTGCTGCCCATATTATTCTGTACTAATAAATAAATGTGGGAATCAACAATCATTATTAACATGATATGTATTAAACCCGTGTTGGGAACGTTACTAAAAAAGTCATTAGTTATAGTTGCTCATTACTTGCTTAAAAAAGTAACAGTTAGTAATTGAATTACTTCATAATAAAAGTAACTCGTTACCAGGCAAAGTAACTATTTTCACTACTTAAAAAAAAAGGTTTATATCAAACAATTTGGATTTTTAATAATAAAAAATATATATTATTATTCAAATTACGTCCAGGGTATACAAGGGTGTTTTAATTTTTTGGGGGAGTGTATATCACACAAATGCCTCACTCCATAATATGACACATCATACAATAATAATAATGACAATTAATTAACTAAATTTGGAGTGGTGATGTATGTTCTACCACTGCCAGTTACTACAGCAATCAGAATAATAATACAAATAAAATAAATACTGGATAGATGGTTATTTGTGGCACATATGTCATCTATAGGTAATTTGTAGACAGTCCTAGCCAGCCCCTCCAGGATTTCTTGGGCATTTTTTATGATTGTTGCGGGCTAAAATAATCAATATTAGATAAAAGAAATTGCCAATGCTATTAAAATATACAGTGCTTAATGCTATGATGGCCAAAACTACTACTATATTTACTCCTCAGAATCATCAGCTTCCACCTGATCTCTCATATACTTTTTTACACTTTTCAATTTTATGAGAGTATGGTGATATATCTTCAGTTTTTAATTCTACACATATAAAGACGTGTTTAATGATTGATTTACGTCAAAAAACTGCCCAACTCTAACATAATTAACATGCATCATTCGTATACAAATGTCACTCCACAGCCTCCATGAGTGTGAGCATATTTCTTTCAACACTTTTCACATGTTTAGCACTCGTAAAATAAGAGAACTACAATTGTTGGCACTATTAACACTAGGCGAGCGTGTCGCTATGACTTATCGGTATCTTTGTGGCTGTTATGGTGCTTGTGGAGTCTCTATATGGCTCTTGGTGGAACACAAATCGCTCCTCATGGCGGTCATTTTTCGGCAAATCTCGACTGTTGTTTTTGATTAATGTTACTCAGTGTTGTCAAAACAGTTCCAGGCGAGGAAGTGGGCTCTTTGCTAAAATGATAAAATATGCTAAGCCTTAAGGTCCAGAAGGAAGAAGGACGACACGTCCGTCTTGTCGTGACACGCTTCCTGCGGCACCTCCAAAATAAAAGTCACTATACATTTCAGCTTTCAAGACACTTTTATTGTGACGAGGTTCGACAACAACAGTGCCTCTAACTGTGCGCAAACGACATTTTCAGAGCTAGTCACCGCACAATGTCTTGTAAGCTTACTTCGAGCCTTGAATCTAATAAATAAATTGTAACGCAACGCATTTCTCATACAATAACAATAACGCCGTTTCAAATATGGGGAGTATAATTAGTTGGATTAGTCCGTTTATGGAAAAAAAAACCTGTTAGTTTAAACGCCGTTATTCCCAACACTGGTATTAACCAATTTAGAATGTGTCAATAAATAGTACATCATTGTGTAATATTGATTTTATTTGATGTTTTTAAAAGAAAATTATTGTGAGTTAATTCTTGCTTTAATGATTTGTACCATCATGGTGAAGATTCATTCAGTAGGTGTCCAAAGAGGGATGTCATTTGCATTCCTTTTTCCATAAATTTTCCATTGCATTTGCAAGCCAGTTACTATAGCAACTAAAACTGAGGCTGTTTATTAAGGCAGACTAGTGTTTAATTGATCCACTAATGCATTTAACTGCACACCCACCACAAAGTTGCCTTTGTTTCCAGGTCCCATTTTAGGGGTAGACATTTACATAAAAGCATCTGCTATTGCTTGAACCATTCATTATCGCGTTTTTATTTTATTTTATTTTTTTTACATTTTGTCCTTGAAAACATGGTGGTACAAACACTGACGACAATAAATACATATGGGAATTGCTAAAATAATTCTGGTGAAAAACACAATACATGTTGTAGGTGCTTAGACCAAACTGTAAACAATAGGAGAATACTAATTTTGCATTATGCAAGTAAAGGTCAGGACTCACATGGGCCACAATAACAATGGGTGCAATATTAAAACAAAAATGTGTTAAGGATTCCGATAGTAAGTCTCACCCACGTGCAGTAATAAGTGATGAACAACAGATTAAAAAGCAGCGATATTTTTCGCATATGTGTTTATGGATGTAGCTGGAGAGCCAGAGGTAGACAAGAGACAGCCTCAGATCAGAATGTAGAATATTACCAAATACTAGACTAAGTGCAATTTCTGCAGAAATTGCGTGGGAATGCTGAAAGCTGAATGCTAATAGCAATAAACTGGAATTATATTGTTTGTGAGTGTCTTTTGAGCTGCATGGTCATGCAGAATGGTGGACCTGTATGCCTTTTTATGCTGAAACATTTTCTGTACAGCAGTAAAGTTTGAAAGATTACCTCTGTGTTTTTTTAATATTTGACAATGCAGCTGGTGTTTGTGAGGGCTCATGCAGACAGAAAAGAGACCAGTACAGAAATGAGAAAAAAAAAAAAAAAAAAACAGAACCATAGAAGGATAACTTGTGATACCTAGGATATATGGGGCTATTAGTGGCGGGGGGTGGCTCAACAAAAATCATCTCGCTGGCTATAGTGGTGTCATAAAGTGAGCTTTTGTGACCATCCTCCGACATTGTTTTGATGATTGATTTGAGCTCTATTGACCCTTTAGACAATATTTAGCCCCCATGTCCCTCACAAAATTTACATCATTTTTTGCTAGAGGGCCAGATTCAAAATGGTGTCCAGCAATATTTATAGAAAAATAACTTTTGATCTGGATTAGCGCCCGACCAATTAATCGGCCTATTATTGCCCTTCAAACACCTGCCAAAACAAATCGGCCGATTATTTTCCCCTTAAAACTTTATCATTGAAGAAAGCTGTGAAAGTACCCAGAACGCAACATTTTCCTTGCGTAGCATGAGCAACTCGCAAGTGTGTCGCGTATGTTATTCTGTTGTCCCTAAGCGTCCTTTAAGCTGTTTAATGACACTTCAGTAGGAGTTAACTGTAAAACTAAACAAGAAATACATCCACTGTATATTTAAAAACAGAACATGCTTCATTTTTAAAACATCAATTGCCTGGTTCTTGTCTGTGTGTGCGGGCGATAGTGGACCCAAATGCAGGAAGGCATAGTGAGGCAAGGCCAGCGCGCCCTTTAATTGAAAGAAAAACAAAAAGCAAACAATGTACACAACAAGATACAAAGTACAAACCACGACTGGGAATAAACTCACTAGTACAAAACTAAAACAAACACGACACACAGGAGCTGGAAACTGTGTGACAAAGACAATGACTCAACAAGGACTAAAAGAAAGCAGGGAACTAAATACACACAGTAACAAGACAACGAGAGACACCTGGACAAGGCACACATGGCCAGGGGCACTGATTGGCTGACACAAGAGGGAGAGTAGACAAGCACAGGAGGACATGATAAAACATTGACAAAGGGAGACACACTAGGAAAACATGACCAATAAACCAAACCACAGACCATGACACAACCCCCCTAAAAAGGGACGGATCCCAGACATAAAGAGATAAAACATAAAGAGTCCCAAAACAAAAACTGGCAGAAGGGGACAAGGAGGCGGGAACACGGCCCGTCCATCAGGGCCAGTCAGGAGGTGCCCGGAGAGGCCATTTAGGAGGGCGTCCCGGCCGCCAGACAGGAAGGGCCCAGAGGGGCCGGCCGGGAGGGAGGGTGACCCGAGTGCCACACAGGACCATAAGGCAGCAGAAAGTCATGCGCGGCCGGACTAGGACCAGGAGGGGGTGGCGGGTTGTGTGCCGCCTAATCAGAAACAAAGAGCTGCTGCGGGGCTCACGCTGCCGGAACAGGATCACGGGCTTGAGGGCTGTTAAGGCGAAGAGGCCAGGGGCCGCCACAGGTGAAGAAGCCAGGGGCGGCACAGGTGAAGAGGCCAGGGGCCGCTGGCGGCACAGGTGAAGAGGCCAGGGGCCGCGGGCGGCACAGGTGAAGAGGCCAGGGGCTGCGGGCGGCACAGGTGAAGAGGCCAGGGGCCGCGGGTGGCACAGGTGAAGAGGCCAGGGGCCGCGGGCGGCACAGGTGAAGAGGCCAGGGGCTGCGGGCGGCACAGGTGAAGAGGCCAGGGGCCGCGGGTGGCACAGGTGAAGAGGCCAGGGGCCGCTCAGCTGTCGCCTGAACTTTTGGCCAACGATGACCAGGGACTTGCTTCTGTGGAGCCGAGACGGGGACATGAAGCTGCCGTGGAGCCGAGACGGGGACATGAAGCTGCCGTGGAGCACGGACAGGCCATGTGCTTTCCGCTGGGTGCTTACTTGGTCTGTTTTCCATGTTTCTCTCCACTAACACACCTGATTCATGGTCAGGATCGTTATCAGGCTTCTGCAAAGCTTGCTGATTAGCTGATCATTAGATTCAGCTGTTCTGCAGGAGGGAAACATGGAAAACAGGCTGGATAGGGGCTCTCGAGGACCGAACATGAGCACCCCTGACCAAGAATCATGTATGAAGGCGGTTTTCTATACAAGTCAACCACGCGGATTCCAAATCTGACGACATTTTAATAATAACACCTCATTTTGACATTGAAATTCAAGATGGCCGGCATCCAGTTTGTAATTCTTCAGTTCTGAGTGGTTTTGTAGCAAGGAGGGGTTTTCTGGAGTAGCTTTTAGCTTACAGACAGATAGCCAGCTGGGGGTTTGGGGGTGCTCTGCCCCGCCCCTGTTAAAGAACCCTTTGTTGCTCTCACTAACATGGGCATGATCTGGAGGATCGACAGACACAGGTTGGCACCCCATACAAGTGGTTAGACTATGTCCAAAAGGTGTAATTCACCATCCTTGCCCGACACCGTGATGCTCATCGTATCATTTGTGTGAATGATACATACGATGCAGAATGCTAAACTAAAGATGATAAGCGAGACCTGCAAATACAAAGTAAGGTACATGTACCAAACACGTACATAAAATTGGACAACCCCTTCCCATCTGCTAAGGCATTCAAAACGCTACTGTGTAGTGTCAGCAACAAGGGACAGTTGCAAATATTAATATGGAACCATCTCACTGACCTGTCACAGCATTTGAATGCAAAGATTGTCTACTCTGTTGACCCACATTGTACCAACCTGTCGACAAAACATAGTAACACAGTAATGGAAGGGACAACGGTAGCCACAGTGCCTGGTGATAAAATCAAACAATCAAACTGTTTACAAAGTGGGCATTTTGCCGTGACCAGCAACTTTGCCATGCTAACCGCTAAGCTAAGTGCTCACAAAGCATGTCCGTCTGAGTTCGTTTTAGCTTAGAGGTTAATATAAATTGCTAAAAACTAGGGATGGGCGAGTACCGATACCAGGCCAATTTCATGGTATCGGTACTTGCGACGGATATTGATACTGGTATCGGCCCCCGATCTTGTGGGGGAGAACGGAAGTTTTGTTCAGTCTTGTTCATTTCCAGTGTGACTCCTTATGAGGTAACACTTATTCAATTCATTATTTCCTGGTCTGCATTACTGAGTATAAATACTCTTGCTGTGATTAATATCACCTATATCTGTGGTTCATATATGTTTGTAGCTCACGTAATTTGCCGTGTTTAATTGTCTCATTAGGTTTGCCTGCTCTTAATTGCCTGTTAACTCTTGGAGCTGCGGTGCTAAAAATAGAACGTGCCTTCACGGCCCTCGTTAATTATAGCTCTTATACACACTACATTATATTTGTAATGTGGCTTTTTCATTTCACTTTAGGTTTTATGTATACTAATTCTTATACAGAGCAGCCTTCCAAATTAAAAGCATGGATTTCAAAAATATATACTGTAATTAAATATCACACAATAAACAGCTGGAGGAATTCTTAACAATAGTACGATATTACTAAATTAGGCTACTTGTGCTCTATGTAAAATGACTTTTATAAGCGGATTGAAAAAATATAATTGCCATTAATTTCATTCAATTGTAATGAAATTGGCTATAGTTGGGATTAGGGGTGAGACGATACGGGTAATTTACGATTCGATACTATAACGATATGATATCCACGATAACGATAATATCACGATATTGGATATATTGTCAAAAAAATTCTCAGCGATATATCACGATATTCAGTATGTGAGTGAGGGTGAAAACTTGCCGACTGTTCTTCGCAAATAGTGTCTAGACACCAGTTCTTCGCCACTGTTTCTGCCTACTTTACAACCATTTAGGGGATTAGCGCCCCACAAACAGGACAGGAGAGATTAAGTACTGACGGTGACAGCAAACGATCACAAAAGTCACGGTTCAGATTGGATCATGGATTTGAGTCACACATCAAATTGCTTTTTTTGGATCAGAAAACAAAAGAAAACAAAATAAATTGATTTATTTAAAAAACATTTTTGCCCATTAAATAATAAAAAAAATTTAAAAACTCTCAAAATGTCTAATTTGGTCCTTTTAGGATATAGGAACACAACTGTAAGTGCAATAAGAGGCAGATAACACAAATAATTATGTCATTGCTTAAAATGATTATTACACGGAAATGCAAACAGTTTGAGTAGCTAACTAAAGCTATTTTGTTTATTACATTTTTTTAATGTAAATGTAAATTTTGTATTGTAGCTCCTCTCCCGGGACTACTGGAGTTCTTATTGTGCTTCTTCCTACTCCTTTTAAACATGTAAAGTATGACATTATTAGTGAATTATTTTCTTTATTTTTTCATTTTAACTTCAACTTTAATTTCTCAGTCTGATCAGCTCGAAACACTAAGAACGGATTTGACTGTCCATGATGTCACTCTACGCGTGCAAAATCCGAATGCGCCCGCGCTGTCAATATCCAATTGGTTTGCTGCCCGGCTGCTTCCTTGCATGCTCGGCAGTCGGCAATCAAACAGCTTAACGGCTCCATTGCCCCGTCATACTCAACCGGAAATACGGTGACAGTTTACGTTACTTGCGTGGAAGCCAATCTCGCTACCCCATCAGTTCTTCACATGCGCAACCGGAAATAGTGAATTAGTGCCGAAGCCATAGACATATGGTCGTTAAAAAATAATTGTAATCAAAAAGAAAAGAAAAGAAAACCGTTTAACACGCTTGTCAGGAGCGGGAAGTATGGAGCGGTAAACAGCATCATAATGACGTCAAACACTACACGCGCTGCCTCCGTTCGACGTCGTTGCAACAGCAGTCTGTCAGATCGGTCAATAATGTGGCTCAGTCTCAACAGGGACAGATCGGATTTGGACACTTGCTAAAAACAGTCTGGACAGTCAGCCCTGAAAATCAGATTTGAGGAGGAATCCGATTGGAGCCAAATATGTTTGCAGTCTAAACAGAGCCTTAAACACTATTGTACTGAACTGAATTATTTGCACTTTACTGCATTCCTTTAAAAGAAGTTGATCAACCACATATTTTGATTGGGACTTTTTCCCCTGGCCACTGGATTATTTGTTTCATTTTATTTATCTATTTTTTTTTCCAAATTCATTTTATTGTGTGCTCTATGCAAAATGACTTTATTGAGCAAATTGAAAAAATATAATTGCCATTAATATAAATATAAATATATATATATATATCTGTCATAGTTTTTTTTAATTCAAGTACTAATGGTATGAGTGAGTACTGAACATTTGAGTATCGGTATCGGTCTAAAAAAAAGTGGTATCGAACCTCTCTACTACTCAGTGACGTGCAGTCAGGATAGGCAAGGTAGTCACTGCCTACCCCAGGCTGAAATGAAAGTTGAAACCGTTTGGCCTTTTCTATGTATTTTAATTATTTCTTTCATTTCAGAAAACCTACACTACCTATAGGTTTTAAAATGACAACATTTGGTGATTTTCATACCTCTATTAAAAGTGACTCATTATTTTGTCTGGCCTGCAGGGAAAAATGCTGCAAAAATTATCCTCCTGAAGGCACACCGCTACTGTGCTTTTCCCAGCCCTGTCCGCGTAACGATGTGTGTTCGCGCATGCGTAGTCAGTTTCCCAGCAGAAAAGTCCTTTACGCAAATAGGCAGATCGCTCCGCAGCCATTTTACATCGCTGTATTATTCCTATGCGGACGTACGTTCGCACAGTGCATTCATGAATTCAAAACACACTTATTGGACACTGCACAGCAAAGCGGTAAGATGACACCACTCTGTAGAATATAAAACTATTTTCACACCTTTCTTTTGAGGGAAAGCACCATCTTTTGAATGATGGGAGAACTTATCTACTGGATGTTCAGGAAAGTAAGGGACAAAGAATTATTCGTACTTTTCACAAAGAATGGTGCAAAAGGAAAGAATGGCTTTGTGGATGTGCTACGATTAACTTTACATGGTGTTTGGCATTGCTATTGCTATTGCTAGCTTGATTTTGTGAGGAATAAGACTGTTTTACAAGGAGATATTCACTTTATTTAATTCATTCCGGGCGTCCGAGCTAGTTTGAAACTGTTTTTCGAACGATCGCTTCTACACCCTGAGCCACGGCTGCCACAGGGTAAACCCAATTGTCAGTCCAGCATGCTTGCACATTTTCTCCTTTTTTATGGCAGCTGTAAGTATGAATGTTCTGTATTTGATTTAATTTGTACAGTAATTTACCCTTCGATCTGGTGATCATCAGCCTTTATAGGTGTATTTTGTCCATCCTCATTTTATTGTTGTTTTGTGCTGTATGTTTTTTGTATGTTGCTGAGCTTTTGCAAATATTTTTTCCAATGTGGTGCTTCCACAAATGGCAAATAAATTGATTCTGAAATAGTCTGGTCGCTAGAGCTGTGCGATAATTGAGTTTTTGGTATCTATCGATTCCAAGAAAAACTGGTGCCAGTATCGCTGATATCGGTACTGATACCAAGTAATTTTTTTACAAAAATTGTTTTTGTTCATAAATAACTTTTTTTCCCCTCAAATTAAACATTCTCGTTTGGTACTTAGAATTGCCATAATGCAATATCCTCAACAGAAACATACATAGACAGTTTTTTTTTTTTTAAGTTGCAATGTAGTAATTATCTTCATATGTCTCTTCTGCACGTCAGCCACCAAAGTTCTCTCGGTCTAGACACATAATACGATACTCACATGTTGTGCTACACTAATACCTAACTCAATTAGTAATTGGAAAAAGCTCAAACGAAGCATAATGACTTTTACAGTGAAATGTCATTCACAGTAAAAATAAAAATAAAAAAATTGTTACTGCCAATGCCGCATATCGTTGTCATTGGTGGGCTGGCGCATGTGTCTGAGCAACAAAGAGATTGTGTGAGGGACCATGAGAAACCCAAATAAACGAATAAATGTAAAGGATCAATACTAGCTCTTTGGTATCGATACAATACTGATACTCACTTTAGTATCAATACTTCTAATTAATCTGCACAGCTAGGGGTTGGCGATTATATATCGTCATTGATATTATCGTGAAAGTGGCTTTGACGATGTGCAATTTGAAATTATTGAGTATTCATACTAGAGAGAAACGTTAACAGGCAAGCGGGTGCAATGTGGAGGGGTTGCTTGAAAGCCCTCATACGACAAACGGGCAGGGTTCAGTCACGTGACTCAGCGCCGCGGCATGCCCTCATTTGACAAATCAGCGACAGGGTTGGTTCAGTCACGTGACTCAGCGCCGCGGCAAGCGCCCAGCACAACTTTTTTTCACACGAGGACAGCGTTTGTTGTTTCCAGTGTTTTACCGAAAGATTTAATTGCAAGACGTGGGTCCACATCCCTAACATGGCAGTGGTTCGGATTTGAAAAGACTGATGTGAGTCAAAGTGAAGTTATATGTAAGCTATGCCTGAAACCAGTTGCGGTGAAAAGCAGTTCGACTACAAATCCGTTTCACCACTTGAAAACGACACACAAGAAGGAATACGGGGAATATGAAAAACTTTGTGATGCCAGAAGCACGGATACCGCTCAAGAAGTGAGTAAATCTACATGCCCATGTCAGAAAACCCTCCCCGATGCATTCAGCAAACATGTGCCTTATGACAAACAGAGTAAAGGTGGCAAGACATTACGAACGCCATCACTAAATTCCTAGCTACAGAAATGGTGGCGATTCACATGGTGGAGAGAAAAGGCTTCCAAGAACTTATTAACGTCCTTGATCCCAGATACAAAGTGCCAAGTTGCACATATTTTGGACAAACTTCTCTACCACACTTATACGAATCAACCCGCAAAACACTTACAGAGAAGCTGCAAATATGTGTCGCACTTTTCCTCTACCACCGATTTGTGGTCAAGTAAGACCTCTGAGCCCTACTTATCTCTGACGGTGCACTTAATTGATAAATCCTGGCTGCTAAGGAGCAATTGTTTGCAAACATCCTACTTGCCACAGGACCACACAGGTCAAAACATTGCACTTGACTTGAAAGATACTTTCGCTGAAAGAACTTCTGGACCAGGCTTCCATGTTTTGGGTACCGACTTCATATTGCAATTGGTAAGTGCCTTTTTTTATTATTATTTTTAGCGCTACTGCTAGTAGTAGCAATGCCAGCTGTAGTGGTAGTAATAGTAGACCAGTCTATTGTGCTGCAGCAATTTGTTATTCTAGTATAGTTATTTTTTGTTAATTGTGTAAAAAATTGAAATTATCAAATTAATTTAACAAGTTTAACAACACACTTAACTGTTGGGTTAAGAATGAACATAAACTGCTGCAGTATAATGCCAGGCTTACTATAACTGCTGCACAGTACACAATGATAATATTAAAAGGGTAGTCAACACATATTTATTTATTTATTCATTTATTTTTACAATATGTTCTATGTTCCCCCACAAGTTTAAACATGGCATTCTGATTAATATTGCGTGTCTGGAACATAAACTAAGCAGCAAAAAACACCAGTTTATTCCGATCTCAGTCAACGGCCATGTTGCCACTTGCTGTCAACTGAAAATGACATCAGGGCTCAGGTAAAGACCAATCATTGCTCAGCTTGCGATTGTCAAATGAACAAGCTCAGAAAACAGGTGAGCCCTGATTGGTTGTTTCTTGAGCTATGCGCAATTGTGATGTCATTTTCAGTGGACAGCAAGTTGCAAAATGGCCACCCCCTGAGATGGATAAAAACGGGTAGATTTTCATTCCAATTCATAATCCACACCAACAATAGTAATCAGATTATGTGTATAGACAAATCAGGGGAGATAAAACATTTTTGGGTTAACTTCCCCCTTAAAAACAGTAATTCAGTATTGTGTAATAGCAAGCATACATGATAAGTAGGTCAGCTAACAAACTGTTTTTTTTTTTTTATTCATCCCCCTCCACCGCAGAGAGGAGCATGGGTGATCCAAGAGTAGACCATGCCATTGGAGTGTGTAAGAAGGAGGTAGCAGTTTTCTCCAACAGCTGGAAAATGAAGAAAGCCCTCAAAGATGCTTAACAACAACTGGAGCTTCCTGACCATCAACTACTTACTGAATTTTTTTCTTCAAATGGTTAAAAAATATATATACAAATGAGAAGATCTCTGACTTTCGCACATTTCTTTTGTTTTATGTAGAGCCTGGGGTCTGGACATAACTTTTAAGTTGTTTCATTTTTAAATATTGACATTGAATATTGTGCCATGTTTTGTTAAAATATACAAATGAGAAAGTCTTAGATTTTTGCACATTTCCTTTTTTTATGTACAGCCTGGACATAACTTGTTTTGTTGAAGCACTTTAAAAAATAAAAGGTACTGTTTTGAAAAAATGCTGTCCATAATTGTTCTGTGAAGCGTTTTTTGTAAAATATTGTCAAATTATCGTTATTGAGTTTTTTGAAAAAATATCTAGATATTTTTTGTTGTTGCTCGTATCGCCCAACCTTATGCACAGCCCTACAGGTCGCTCTAAGTTCAATTTGGAATGGCTTTGACAATTTTTTGGGATAAGCCAAAAACTAGTTTAATGTCACTGCCAGACACATTGGATCTCTACACACACGGAGATTGAGAGAGAGATTGCTATATCAATACTTACTAACATTATTTAACCTCAACTTGCACTACACTGTTTAATGTCTTCAATGTCTTTGTCTGTTTGGTGGGGGATTGGGGTACACATTGTAATGTAATGCCGCAACAATTTCTTATGTGTTTACACAAATGGCCTAATAAAGCAATCTTGAATCTTGAAACCAAGGCGGAACTTCGAATCGCCTTCCTAAATCTGTCTCAGAATCAGGATGTCACGTGACAGTTGCCTTTCACCTGCTATTATGCCTCCAAACGTCACATGGTTTCAGCAAGTGAACATGTTATCTCTTTTCTAAAATTAAATAAAATCCTACCATTGCATTATATGAAAATGTCTTATATGTTAAATTTATCCAATCTAAGTATACTTCGTATGTAAAATAATTTGCACTGGCCGCTGATTCGTCACCCTACATAAGAAACTGTCAACAAATTCATATCGGGTGGTTGGTTCAGTGGTAACACAACCGCACAATAGCCTGAGCATAGTCCATAATGCAGGCCACCCCGGTTCAATTCCCAGTCCAAGCTGTACATTTTTGCAGGTCATTTTCCTCTCTAATGCTTTCTCTCGAAACTCAGGCCCCGTCCACACGAAAGCCAGTTTCAACATAACCTCAGAAGTTTCTTACCGTTCAGGCAGTCCGTCCACACGATGGCGCGGTTTCGGAGCCTGAAACCGATCACTTTTGAAACATGTATCAAAACAACATATGTAGATTGCCAGAAGGAACATCATGCATGGATCCATCAATTCAAATATGATTTAACATCACAAAAGTGAAAGGATGCATCCATTACAATATACGCCAATTGCCAGTTGGAGCTGGTAACATTGCTCTACTGTTTGAATTTAATATTTAATATAATTGGCCACCAGATATCGCTGTGGGGAGATGTTTTGAACATTACAAAAGATCGATTATTTTTCTAAATCAATTGTTCCAAATGATTTGATCGTTTCAGAGTTCAATTTCTGCCATCCCTAGTGAATGGAAATGTATATGCAATAATGTGTGAATGAATGAAACAAACGACAGACAAACAAACAAACAAAGAAGTGGTAACCGAGAGCAGAGAGCAAGAGAGTGATTAGTCAGGAGCACCTACATCTAACTGACAATTATATAACTGTTTTGAACTAATGGTAACTTGTGAAATTTTGCACATTTTTTTAAATTATAAAATACAACTTGACCTCAGTCTCCACAAATATATTTATTATTATTAATTTTTTACTGTTAAATTTTGACGTGGACCGTTTGCTGCGCTCTGACTGGAATTCCTCTAGTTCAGGCTTTCCAGAGGTGGTCAGTAATCGCTTGTTAAAAAAAATACTGGCGTTAAAGGAACTTTAAATTAATTCACAATGAACACACAAATTTTGACACCCCTAGTTTTAATGTATGTTCTTTTAGTAATTTTACTTTTGTTTTCTCACCTTTGCTTCTGTATATCGTTAGCTGTTGTTTTGTTGATGTTTGCAGGTGTTGTGTCTTTGCTTGTGTAAAACACATTTTGTTGCCTTGTGTATGAAATGTGCGAGAGGAATCAAACTGCTTGCCCTTGCCCAGTGGAGAAGGTAAATAAAATGCTGTCGGTGTTTTCCCTTTTGCATTTGGATTTAGAGGTAAAGGCTGTCTATAAATGATGTGACCAATTCCCTCAAGCTATTACCGTAATTTGGAGAAAATTGATGGCAGCATTGAGCAGAAAATGCAGAAAACTGCAAAGGAGAAGAATTCCAATTAAAGGGGAGGGGAGAGCATACACAGAGATGGGCAATGCTTTTAGGAGTCCTCATCAGATTCCAGTGTATAGCGTAATACTTAAATTATCTCAGACAGAAATGCTCAAATATATAATTGTGTGACAAACATGACATCTTCAGCTTCACTAATAAGTGATGAATGTCATGTGGCGGCTGTAATTATTTTATCTCCTTCACTCATACAAGTAATGTGTAATAGAAATAGTAATTGCACTTCAGCAAAATGTGTCTTTTAAGATGCTTGCTGAGGATAGCCTTGTAATCACATAAGCACTGGAGACCGCAGGCCACTGTATGATTTTGCATAACTACCATTTACGCAAATAAATATTTTGTATTTTATGAATGAGCTGGACTTGGTTTAGTGTGAGTGACAAATGTAAATGTATCTGCCTGAAGCCGGCAGCACACTCTACATCCATCGTGAGTGAGTGTCTTCAAGGTTCAGATTTGACCAGGTGAGTTGTCCAAGACAGATTTTTTTATTACTGGTATCAGACATCAGGTTATGCCTTTTCGTCCCCAACAATGGGTCTGATTTCATGGGACAGCTCATGACAAAAGTGATTGACCATATTGTCCAAAGTAAAGAGGTCAAAGCTCGAATGAATGTCGGCTTGTGATTTGTAGACATCCTGTCGCTTTGATCGTGTGCCAATTGTGCTGATTCGTGAATAATTAGTTCTCCCCAAAAATAGTTTCAAATTCAGTAATAAACTTTCATTTCCCACTTTTTTCGTTTTTGATGTACCAATTTTCTTTTGTTATGGTTTGTTATGTTACGTTCATGTTTAAAATGTACATTAAACTGTGCTGTATACAGTATTAATGTAATGTTTGTTTAGAAACAACTATATGTAACCAATCAAAAAATTTGCAAATATTAATTAGTGCTCAAAGGTAGTCAGTGATCCCTAGCGCCATCTAGTGGTGAACTAATAATTCATTCATTAAAAAACAACTATTAATGTCAATAGTATGCAAAAAAATGTATTGTATAAAAAAATATATATACAGGGAGTCCTCGAGTTACGTCGTATGTTTTTGTGTTGTTGTTTTTTCAGGGGTGGCACGGTGGCTGACTGGTTAGCATGTCCGCTTCCCAGTGCAGAGGATGTGAGATCGAGTCCGGGCTCCGGCCTTCCTGGGTGGAGTTTGCATGTTCTCCCTGTGCTTGCGTGGGTTTCCTCCGGGTACTCTGGTTTCCTCCCACATTCCAAAGACATGCATGGCAGGTTGATTGGACACTCCAAATTGCCCATAGGTGTGATTGTGAGTATGGTTGTTTGTCTCTGTGTGCCCTGCGATTGGCTGGCAACCAGTTCAAGGTGTACCCCGCCTACTGCCCGAAGCCAGCTGGGATAGGCTCCAGCACCCCCGCGACCCTTGTGAGGACAATCGGTTAAGAAAATGGATTGATGGATGTTTTTCTCAGTTTTCTTGGAGTCTGAGCTGGAGCCTCTTTTTTATTGTTGTAGAAGAAGAGAAGGAGAAAGTGTAAGTTGGGAATGGGAGTGTCGACTGTCACTAGTGTGGTGTATTAGCACTGAGAGCAGTGGATCGCGGCAGAGAGGAAATAGAAAATAAGCAACGGGGAGAACAAAACAGTTAACATTGGAAGATTGCTTTTTTGCTTAAAAAAAGGATACTCGTCGGCTCATCAAAGCATAACGGCAGCGATTCAGTTGCTGCAAGGAATGACGCTTTGTTCGTGGAGCAAACGCAACGAGTGATGATCTGTGGGGTAAACGGCTCATTTTGCCGGTCACGTCGACGCCTGGACGACTGGATGCTGCGGCAGAGCTGCAGTCAGACCAGCCAATAATTTTTTTTGTGTGCAATAAACTGTTATTTTGTTATCAGAAGCAAGGTTTGGAATGTTGTTTTATTGCACGAAAACATTTAGATGTTTGAGCTGTCAAAAAAGAAAAAAATTGTCGCGTTAACGTCCAGGTTGTGGTTGAAATGTTTGTTTTACAAAATTGAACTATATTCTAACGCTGATAACTAAAGAAGAAGAAGAGAGTCTAATCTTTCTTTTAGTATGTTCCATGTTTATATAGCAATCAAACACAATATTCAGTGAGCCTTGCAAGATCAGTCAAAATCCAGTAAAATGGCTGGTATTGAGGAGGGGTTGCTTCAATGGAAATGGCTGGGGTTCAATGAGTGAACAAATTCCTAGTAATGTAAAATTTCTTCACTTAGATGGCAATAAAACCCGATTCTGATTCTATGAATCAGGCGTGTTTGATGACGGAAACATCTAAAACCTGTGGGATTCCGGCCCTCGAGGACCAGGATTGGGGAAGCCTGTTCTAATGGTTTAGTTTCTCTAATGGTTAATGCACTGTATTATAAATCCTCTTAATGTTGGTCATCTGAGTCTCCGACGCTTTCCGTAATCCAGGTATTGTCTTTCCGGAGGCCGGAAACTGTCTTTCACAAAGGTAAACATACACTACTCACAAAAAGTTAGGGATATTTGACTTTCAGGTGAAATTTCAGGACGAGCCTAAAATGCATTCAAACCTTTACAGGATCAACTTAAAGGTCTCATATTATTCAACTTTTCAACATACTAAAATAGTTTTCAAATGTGTAAAAGACATGTCTGTGATATGCATTCGTCAAAATTGACTTTGGATCTAATATTTTTGCTGTCCCTAAATCAGCCAAAAAACACTCTGTTCAAAACAGCCTGTTTTAGGGGTGTGTCACTTTTACGTAAATAGCTGCACCAGACCACGCCTAGGCCATACCATGCTCTCTCGAAGGGGCAGTGATTTCGGTCATGGTAGCCATGTGCTAATGGTAACTACTGGCCATGGAAGCACAAAAAAAGAAAAATACAGCCATGTATTTTACACATTTGAGAAATATTTTAATATGTGGAAAAGTGGCATAACGTTTTACCATAAGAATAAGTAGCATAGCGTTACTACAGAAACTATGTTGTAGCGTTAGTTTGGGATTGTTTAGGCAACGGTTATTTTGCAGTAACCGGCAAATCTCCTGCGAACGTTATTTTGCTGTGAATGTCTCCAATTTGCCGTGAATGCTTGTAGACATTCATAAGCAGTTATGAATAACACAAATGTGCACATTTAGGCCACTGTGCGGTCACAACGTGCAAGCCGTCTCGTCGAGACCACTTAGCGGCCGGTTAGCATCACAAAGTCATGTCAAGAAGGTGGCGAGTTGCCAGTTACGGCAAATTAACCACCGCAGATTGTATCTTGACAAAACAATACACAACCGCTTCATATTATCCAACCACCGTCTGCTTTATTATATCTGACCTCTTGTAACCAAACCTAACCCTAACCAAACCTAACCCTAACCCTAACCTCCACACGACAAATGTAGCTCACACTTTAGGCAGTAAAAATACATCAGTAATATGGTAGAAAGTGCACATATCTTATTAGAAAGGATAGGAAGGAAGGCAAAATCAAAAATGTTAAATGTACATCTTTCCCGTTTGCAGTCGTGTCACACTGTTGGGACCGATCCATTATGTTTAAATATGTTGCAAATCCAACTCTGAACAGGCTTTCACTAACAAAACAGTCCTCGACTAACGACAATGCTCCACTCATCAAAGCCACATCATCAGGGAACGGCTGTTGGAGACTGGTGTACCTCAAATGGAAATACCTGCACTTTCTCGAGACCTGAATCCTATTGAAACCCTGTGGGATCAGCTGAGTCGCCATGTAGAGGCTCGAAACTCTGCACCCCAGAACCTTAATGACATGAGGGCTGCCCTTCAACAAGAGTGGGATGGCATGCTTCAGCAGACAATGAGTTGACTTGTGAACAGCCTGAGACGTTGTTGTCAAGCTGCAATTGATGCTCAAGGGCACATGAGAAGTTATTGAGACATTTAAATTTTTTGTTGTGGTGTACCCAACATTGTTAACTTTTGTTTCAATTAATTGTTTGAGATGAGGAAATCACCAGTCCATCGTTGTCCTACTTTCATGATATAATATCACTGTAGCGTGAATTTTTTATATTTTCCATAAATTTCACCTGAAAGCCAAATATCCTCATTAAATATAATGTTTTTACGATGTTTTTGTGCTGTCAAAGTTAAAGCGTTAACTAATTAATAAAAATAAAAAAATCACAATAATCATATATTAACGCAGATTAATCACACTATTAATTTTAACCACAGATGATCCTTTAGCTGATAGTTATGTTAAAGGTAGCAGTTTGTGTTCGAGCAATAAACATATCAGAATATTATTTCATGTCAAATTATTGGGGTCATTTTTTCCCCCATTTTAAATTATGCAAGTCCATCCATCCATCATCTACCGCTTATCCGGGGTCGGGTCGCAGGGGCAGCAGCTTTAGCAGGAAAGTCCAGACTTTCCTCTCCCCAGCCACTTCTGCCAGCTACTCCGACAGGATCCCAAGGTGTTCACAGGCCAGCCGAGAGACATAGTCCTCATGTCCGGGGTCGTCCCCAGGGCCTCCCGCCGGTGGGACATGCCCGGAGCACCTCTCCAGGGAGACGTCCAGGAGGCATCCGAACCAGATGCAATTATACAAGTAATTATCTGATTAGAAAAAGATGGTCAGCGTGTGCAGTGGATCAAAAAATGTTGAAGACGTCTTCATAACATTAAATAATGATAGAATTAACACATAACAGGTGCTCTTTAAATTTGGCGAGCAGAAAATGTGATTAATCCAAATTCTAAAATGTGATTAATCTGATTAAAAAATGTTATCATTTGACAGCTCTACAGTATGTTTACAAATTCTTATATATATTCTTAGATATTTGATTGATAATTTCGGTGCTCAGGCACCATCGGCTCTGTGTGTAGCACCGCTCGCTGCTACTATCCATGGCACATGCACTCTTCATACACCAAATATAGCATCGCGCTATTTTCCTACTAAACCATAGACGTCTATTAGACGCCTTGTCTAAGTTTAGACCAAAATTAACCCATCTATATTTGGTCTATGTTTTAGCCCGAATCTAGACGACACAATTAATCAAGTAAATATTAAATAAATTAATTAATTAACTGTAGGTTGTATAAATGATGGCAAAATGTTGGATTACTATGTTTTAAACACTTATGAATGTACAGTGTAGTTTATATTTAGACTTGATTTAGACTTAAAAAAATATATAATTATTTTCCATGTGTGTGAGTATGTGCATGTGCGTGTGTATGTGTGTGTGCATGTGTGCGTGCGTGTAAGTGTGTACTTATTAGTTTACCTAAAACCTATTAAAAATCCCATACCATTCATTTTAACCGAATACTTCAGAATCCAGCTAGAGTTGTGTGGTTGTCAGGAGACCCGAGGAAGGATCAAAGAAAAGAAAGGAAAGTGAAATCCACCAGACATTACCTACTACCATCAGTCTTTCACTAACCCCAAAAACATCAAAATTCCAACAAATTAGGGAGACCTCAAGAGACCAAAGGAGATACTGAGGAAAGGAAGGAAAGATAGATGAACAGAGTGAGATCGACAGAAATCAGCCTCCACCGATTCAACGACCAGAGGAAGAAGCAGATTGTGTTTAAATTTCGAGAGATGCTGGTGTGGTGGATCTGGCATGCATGAAAACCTCCACCAAAGAGGGGAGCCGTCAACCCTCATCAGGACAGAGCAAGCACAACCCTCCAGGGCCCCCCAGCCCAGAACAGCGCCAAGGGACAACCCCCGGGCCCGCAGTGGCCACTGGCCGGAGAGCAAACCCAGGAGCCAGTAGCGCCCCCCACCCCAACACGGCCCGCGATCCCCAACCCAACACAGCAGGACAGGGCACGGCAGGCCCGCTAGACACCCCACTGGCCCACTGACCCCCCCCCCCCCCCGAACCCTCCCCCACCAACCGCCAGCCCCCCAGACCCCGACCCCCAAACCGCGGGGACCCCCTGCACCCAGGCATCGGTGCCGGAGAGGGGCCGGACAGCGGAGCGCCCACACCACATCCAGCCGCGTGGTGGGAAGGAACAACGGGGGATGGGCGGCACCCCCGAACCCCAGGCCCAGCGGGGAAAGGCCCCGGTCGTCACGCCAGCGTTCTTGGTGAAAGCTAATCCTGTTACTTCGACTGATAAACTCTACCCCTACACCGTGAATGTGACCCCACCCAGTGTATATACAAGTGTGTGTGTGTTGCATTAAAATTGGGAGCAGGTGAGATGGAGCAGAGGGAAATTATATCCCCCCGCTCCGATCCACCTGCCTCCCAAACCGGTCAGTGAGTGTATGTGGTGCATTAAAAAAAAAAAAATAGGGGGGGCACGGTGGCGTGGCGGGGACACGGATGGGGGACTGCTTTATACTGCAGTGTGCCACACCCCGACCCCCCCACACCAGTTGTGTGGTGCAATAAAATTGGAGGGGAGTTGTAGGGCGAAGGCGGTGTCTCCGCCCTAATGACCCCCCAAAGTGTGCTATGTGCCCTATGTGTCTATAAACAAAGTGTATTGTGCAAAACTAGTGCAGTGAGTTGAGAGGAACGACCAGCGGGGCCCCTCCCAACCGGGCGGGGGCAGGAGGCGCACCCACTCACCAATCCCCCACCCACCCACCGGCACCCTGGCGGCATATGGGACCAGCCTGGCGGGGCGATAAGGGTCACCCCCCCGGATACTGGGGCCCGCCCGAGGTGCCAGGAGGCCCACCGGAGCGGGGTAGGCACACCACCGCCACCCACCCGGAGCCCCGGGCCATGGATGGAGCCCCCGGCCCAAGGGAGGGGGAGGAAGGCGGACAGGGGAGGGGGAAAGGATGGGGGAAGGAGATGACAAGAAGGGCAAGGGGTGGCGGCAGGGCCGCAGAGAGAGGGGGAGAGGAGGAGGAAGGGTGACGAGGGAGAGGGGACAGGGAGCCGGAGGACGGGCGGGGAGAGGCGAGGAGGGAGAGGCAGCAAGGGGGAGGAAAGGGGAGGGGAGAGGAGAGAAAAAAAGAGAGCAATGATGATGACATGTCAAATCAGTAAAATTACAGAATGAACAATACTGAGCTCTCAAGAAAAAAAAGAATAAAAACATGAGTTGGACATCTAAGTTTTTATTTCAACACTCCTTAGACCACATCCGGATGATTGAAATAAATACATTGAATAATGTCTATTGACAAAATAAAGTAAATAAATAACTGCACAACTGGATCATTGGGTGTACGAGAATGTGCTGGACTGTCATTAGCGAGTCTTTATAACTCTATGAAATGTTTAGTCCTGCAATGCTTGTTTATTTAATTGTTTTCATCCGTGACCATCCACTAGCTTAGCTTGCAGTTAAGTCTCCAGCAATCATGGTGCTGTGGCGGTTGTGGGTGGCGGGCTAGTGGGGGATCGTGGGAGGAGCGGGGGCTGTGGGCCGTTGGGGTGCCTGATGGGCCTGCCGTGCCCCGCTCTGCTGCGTTGGGCTTGGGGCGCGGGCCATGTTGGGGTGAGGGGCGCTCCTGGCTCCTGGGTTTACTCTCCGGCCGGTGGAACCTGCGGGGCCCGGGGGTTGTACCTTGGCGCTGCCGCGGCCTGGGGGACCCCGTGGGTTGTGCTTGCTCTTGCTCTGTTGGAATTTAGATGCTTCTGGGGTTGGTGAAAAACTCACACGCGCGCACATATGCACACACACGCACATACAAAAAAAAGTAAAAGAGAAAAAAAAGATAAGAGAGAGCAATGACGATGACATGTTGAATCGGTAAGATTACCGAATGAACAATACTGACCTCTCGCTCCAAAAAAATAAGGAAAAAAAGAAATAAATTTAGATGTGTAATTTGACCGTTTTTGTTTCTGTTTGTTTTTTAATGTGTTGTATAATGAGTTCAACAGTGGCAACTGGTGACTTGTCAAGTATTGTACATATTTCAAAACCCCCAGAGTAAAAGAGCATCTGTCTCAAAAACTGTCCGGACTCCACAAGGTACAGATTGAATCACAGTAATCTGGATTATAGAAGTAATCACAACCACCTTGTGCTATTTTTGCATATTGATATTTTATTGGTTGTTTGAATACACATATGTTAATCCCGTCAATTAAAAGCATATGTGAAATGCCTAAATTGTAATTGCAATCTTCAATAATGACGTTGCATTTATTGCCACCCAGAAATGTTCCGGACAGGCCAAAACAAATCTTTTGGACCATACCTTTATTGAAAAAAAGTTACTTGATATGTACAACCAAATCAAACTACAACATATCCAAAAGCACACACAGAATGCCACATGCTTTTTGTAATAAGGCAAAGACTTGTTGTAATTGGAAAATATTTAACACGTTCAACTAACATTTATTTCATTTTTCAAGAGAGAGAGGAAGAGGGTGTACAACTGTGCCATGATGGAAAACAGAAAGGAGGTATCTTATAAGGATTCAACTAATTTAATATTAATAATAGTATTTTTTTTTTTTTTAAAGGTAATATCTGCGGTAATTAAAGTTATTCTGTCATTTTTATGTCTGTTTTTCTCAGAGTTTCAGATGGTCGTTGTGGAGACCCTAATGTCCATCCTTGAGTGAGATGAGTTAAAGAGCCTCAACTCTTGGGAGAAATCAAAGCTGAGAGTGGACAGTTGCCCATGAAAACTCTGGAGACGTGATGTCCTGGGAAATTACAAATAGGTGTATTTTTTTTCTTCTGCGTTTTAGTTTATGCATCCCAGGCAGGTATTGTCTGGATTTTTTTATATTTTTTTAAACTATTTCTGTAATTTTGTATTAGACTTTGAGCCACTTATCCACCCCAATTTTAAAACAAAACAAATGTTTAAATTATATTGGTAACATTGTTTTTAAAAAAAAAATTTTTATTGCAATATGTTTAAAAATGTGAGAATTAAAATATATTGTTTTCACATTCAAATGTTTGTGATGGTTGAATAATGTTTTTAAAACAATGTATTGATTGAGATTTCAGTAGGATAGTTTAGTCAATGTCAACATAATGAGATGTATTTATATCCAGTAGTAAAATAAGCATGACATTAGTGTTACTGAAATCTAATTAAAAGTTACAAAAACATGTGATGTGAATTGTCATCCTGGAACTACATCAAGGTAAGGATCACAGGTCAAATTTGGTCCCTTGTTTAGACAACCTTATTTAACATTCAATTTTGACAACTTTAATTTCCTTTAATATTGGTTTGTTGTAATACACATTTAACAGACATCTATACAACATCTAATGGAGTTAAAATTTGGTATAAAAGTGAACATATAGCAAACATCTAAATTTAGATGTCTTTAAATAGACGTCTATTAGCAGTTATTTAAACCGTATACAATTGTTATAAAATTGGTATAAAAATAAACATCTAGAAAATGTCTATATTTAGACTTCTATAAATCAATATTTATTAGCGGTTATTTAAACATCAAAGAATAGACGAGGGGTCTATTAGACGTCTATCTACGCTTAGACGTCCAAAAAAAACGTTCATTTTTAGACCAGTTGTAGACCGTTTAGCCTAGATGTCTAAGTACCATTTAGACGTCTTTAAGACCGAAAAATGCTTGGTGGGTTAGTACATTACAGAAGCTCTAATGTAGGGCTTACACTGTATTTCATGAGAAGCAGTCCTCAGTCATCCTCTTTTTCAGCATAGTAGTAAAACATATCTCTTCGGCTCGGAGGTCGCCATCGTGAATGGTCATATGATCCCAAACACGTGATCAACGCAACTTTAAGCAGCTATGTGCCTAGTGTGCACAGAACATAGCCATTCGCACCGGGAGCCGAAGTTGCAGCGCCGGTTATGTGTGCATTGTGTTAAATTAAAAGGAGCCCGTGCGTCCACTAGAGACTTAAATAAACGAGTACTCGAGGCAGGAAAAAGCCCTTGAGGATTTTTCATACTGAAGGTACTCAATTTACTCGATGAAACGTTTCAGCCCTAGAGTTGAAACTTTTTCTGACAGGGGACTCTGCCAGATGTTCCCAGCAAACCAGCACAATGTTTGGGTCTGCCATGTCGGATTGGCATCTTCCCCCACCATCGGAGCCAACGCACCACCAGGTGGTGATCAGTTAACAGCACTTGCCCTGTCCACCAAGGTAAATGCCGAGAGTGACCGCGCTCGAAGGTCAAAGAGGCTGGGTTCCGGTTAAGATCCGCTTTTATACATGAGGATCTCGTCAGCCGGAACCCTGGAAATGTCCTTTTATGACTTATTTTTCAAGTGACTCATGCACGTGGCAGACACACAGATGGAGCCGGCGGGGATCGGGATTCCAAATCCGACCCCGCTGTTGGGACAGTAGATCCAACCGACTGGGCAGGATCCACAGTTCGGAGGAGCAGAGACTGCTGAGGAGAGGGAACCAAGTCTGGGCTGACCAAATATGTGAACCTCCAGAAGGACCGTCTGAAGGGTCAGATCAATGAGGGGGAGAGGTGGGAAAGCATACAGCAGGCCCCTTGGCCTGGGGTGTGCCAGAGCATCCTGGCCTAGCGGGCTGCTCTGTTCCTTCAGGGAATACCAGAGGACAGAGGGAGTGAACTCCTCGAAGGCAAAAAGATCTACTGTCACCTTTTCAAAGCGACTCCAAATGGCGCTCACCACTTCCGGGTGGAGACGCCGACGATGACCGCCCCTGGGCAGCGGTCGCTACTGCGCGACAGTCAAGAGCGAGCGTCGTTGTCCATAACAGTCACCAATCGACGTGCAATGAGTGTGCGCAAGTAAACAGGCTGCTGCTATCTTTGTGTGGGAGAGAAGGCGAAAACCGGCCTCTTCACCAACGGAACAAACAAACCCACAAGTGCTCACAGCAACATGTAAGTGGTCGTTAGTGTTGTCATAAACTAGCAAAAGTCATGACAGACAATATCAAAGCCATCAAACAACATCAAGGCGGCTGGTGACCCACGGACGGAAACGCATAAGTTGCGAGGCAATACAAGCTAGGAAAGGGTCACAAAATAACCGTACAACCACTAGCTAGTTGTATTTAAAACAAGTCAAAGCAACCGTAGGCAAGATGGCAACACCATACGTACTCACAAACTTGAAGCCGCACTCAACGATGAGACGCGAAGATCATGGAAAGATGGAAGGTGATCTCCAACGTCCGTACATATATTTCATAAGTCAAAAAATACTAGCCGTCGCAGCCAAGGGGGGCGGGGAACCTCGCTGCCCCGATCCACAAGATCACAGGACGGTGACGGCGACGAAGAACGGCGGTAAATGCCGAGAGTGAGCGCGCTAGAAGGTCAAAGAGGCTGGGTTCCGGTTAAGATCCGCTTTTATACATGAGGATCTCGTCAGCCGGAACCCTGGAAATGTCCTTTTATGACTTCTTTTTCAAGTGACTCATGCACGTGGCAGATTTCCGTGCTGTTTCAGCACCGCCCCTTGCAGTTAGGAGGGACAAAATAGAACAATACCAAGGTTATTAATTTTGGAATTTTCATTTTGGTTAGTTTTTATTTCGTTTTGAGTTTTGTTTTTTAAATTTTAGTTAGTTTTAATTAGTTTTCAGGGTGGTTCTGTTAAATTTGACTAGTTTTAGTTATTTAAAAAAAACTTCACTTTAAAAAACACCATGGGGAAATTAGAAAAGTAACGCATTTCTTACCTAATGTCGAATTTTGGCTACATTAAATGGAAAAAGAAGGCTAGCCGACCCTTTGGAGAAAAAAGTCAAGCCTAGGAGCTACGTCATCGAAAGGTGCTTTTCTATTGGCTGCTGCTAGATTACGTCTCTTCTGTGACACACTTTCAAACGCCCTTATTCCAGGTAATATCGAAATTTATATACTTATCCCCAAAGGCTCATGCATTAAATAAATTACCAAAGACTAAAACAAAGGAGGCGGCATAGTGGCTGACTGGTTAGCAAGTCCGCCTCCCAGTGCACTTGCGTGGGTTTTCTCCGGGTGCTTCCACTCACATTTCAAAGACATGCATGGCAGGTTAATTGAACACTCCAAATTGCCCATAGGTGTGATTGTGAGTGTGGATGGTTGTTCGTTTCTGTGTGCCCTGCGATTGGCTGGCAACCAGTTCAGGGTGTACCCCGCCTACTGCCCGAAACCAGCTGGGATAGGCTCCAGCGCCCCCCGTGACCCTTGTGAGGACAAGCGGTTAAGAAAATGGATAGATGGATGGATAAAACAAAGGACATTTTCGCTATAATTATTATATAAGTATATAACTTTTAGTTCTTGTAAACATGATATGCCGTTTCAGTTAGTTTGTTTTTTTAAAAGCATTTTCGTTTTTATTTTTTCCGTTAACAAAATTGTTTTTTGGGTTATTTTTAGTTTTTTCGTCAGTTTTTGTTATCTAAAATAACCTTGAACTTATACAAACTAAAACTATCAAACAAAAACATGCAATTTTTTGTGGGTGGGGGTTAATTTTACACATCCCTATGTGACAGCACCGTATTTATTATTGTAGCATCAGCACTTTGTATATTTGCATAACTGTTGTTTATCACTATTCCACAACACTAGATATTTTAAAGAGCTCTGGAAATCTGCAGTATTTTCACAGTTGTTGCTCATAATGTTCATAATTACTACACTACTGATCACTTAATATGGTGTGCTGACTATCTGCATCTGTACAATTATCATTGCATCATAATTACTGCACTACTGGTCACTTCATTTTGCCCTCTGCGTAGTTTTCATAGCTGTCATTGTTTGCTGCGAACGCACTAATAGTATCCTTACATTGCCTAATGACTCTGTATTTATGTGTTACATCCTAAATGTTCTTTTTGCTGTGGTTGCTTGTTGCGTTAATTCTAGAGTGGCTCTAACTACCAGAGAAAAATTGCTCATATTTTTACATACTTGGCCAATTAAGAGGATTCTGATTCAGTGTCCAATGGCAACAAAAAGGCGTTTGTATTCTCAGTTTGATTAGCCCCAGGTCTTTGTAATGACCACAGAGGGTGTGCTCTGCTGAGGCTGGGCTTTGTGGTGACCACAGCCCACAATGATGCACCCTATGCAAGCCATGGCAGAATTAGTTGGTGGGACTGTTACAGTCGTTGTCCTCAAGAGATGTCCTAAAATGCCCAAATATTTATAATAATAATAATAATAATTAATAAATAAATAAATAATACAGTCCGGACAACACGTTGAAACCAAAGATTGTGTGTGTACATGTGTGTGTGTAGACAATCCCAAAATGAAATATTGGTGGAAATGTGCAGAAAAGCATTTATTGCTAATCATGTCTAAAATTGTGAAATGTGTTTTAAGCCCCACGCCTTTTCTTGTGACTTTAACATTAACCTTCCATTAACCATTACATATGAGTTTGATCACACATCAGTCAATAATGTTAATTTAAAATTTCTTTTTTTAAGAGATGGTGTTTTCATATTATGGTAAAGCAACAATCTATTGGAAGGGCTATTTCAAACTGTAAAAGGTCTTTCAGTACTAAGTATTTCATGCTGAAATGAATTATGATTCTGAATGTGTTTCTTAGCAATAATCTGATGGAGAGGTCATTCCCTTTCAGATTGGTGATACCAAAGTGATGGAAGTGTCCTCTGTCTTGCCTTAACCTTCCACTGTAATTTGGCCCAGTGGAATATAACAAATAGTGGACATAATTGAACATTAGTACCCTGATGATTTCTGGCAGTGTTAGCAAGGATTCTTCCAGGTCAACATTTATGTCACTTAAAGGGAAAAATGGTACTAATGTTGCTCTTTGATCTCAGTTAAACGATAATAGAGGTCACAAATGAGTCTTTCAGGAAAGTAACTCAGAAAGAGTAACAGTAGATATAATGTATCATGCCCGACATTAAAGTCTTACAGCATGTAGAATATGTCTATAAAGCAGAGTGTGAGGAAAATATTTGATCTAAATTTTATATAAATTCATATACAAGTGGTGACTTTTATGTGAATATTCAAAGCTGTTACATCATTTTGATTGTAATCAGTATTGAAGTTTTATCCGCTTAACTGCTTTAAAATATGGTGCTATGGAGCTGATGAACTGTTTTCATTGTTTTTTTCAATATTTACAGCAATAATAAAATCATTTTAATGTAAGGAGGAAAAGCGCTATATAAATGAAGTACCATTTACCATAACATCAGGTGAACTTTCAAGAACAAATTTTAATATTGTCACGGTCATATATTTATACCGCATATAAATTGACATCATTTCTATTGTGTCAAAACAAATGTTCTTGTTAAAACCTGGAAGTTCAAAACTATTTACAAGAACTTGTAGGTAAAAAAGAAAGCATATCTTTAAAAAAAAACATTTTTTTAATGTGTTCCTCAGCATTATCTAAATCTGGCTGAACTTAATCTTTTTATCCTGTCAGAAAAAAAGAAAAGAAAAAAAGCCACATGATTTTAGCACAATTTACTGGCATCCTGAAAAATGTTAACGTGCAATTATGGTGTCAGACAGCAGGAAGATAAGGGTTTGGCTCACCAAGGGCTCTTTGACAGGTGCATTGTGGGAAAATTGATTCTTACATAGGGGGTAAGTGAATTGTCATTACCCATCTGTTTCTTGTGACACATGGCTGGGTGCCTTACGATTTGTTACAACAGTTTGGAATTGGCCTGCCACCTTTTCCGCATCTTGCGTCCGACTCTCCAGATTAGAAGGGAAAGACTGAAAGCCTTCTCTTCATAGTTCAAGAGCTCAGCTTCTGAGGGGTTACACATCAGTCATGCTGGGGGTGAAGTTGAGCAGAAAAATGCACCCATGATAAATGTTTGCGCTTTATCCCTGCCTGCTTATTCAGACATCAAAAGTTAGACAGGCAGAGAGGAAGGAAAACTGAAAGGGCCCGGGGGTTGGACAGGGAAAGCGCTATGTTTGGAAAGCTTGTCATTGTAAAAACCATCACAAGGTAGAAATCAATATAATATCTGTTGCCTCCATTAGCTTGATTAAAAAGAGCAGTGGAGGAAGGGGGCTGGGAGATTCTGCAGGCTTAACAAATTTATTCAATGAATTATAACAGGGAGCTTTTTGGCTGTTAAAATGAGACAAATGAAAGAGACAGTGTTGTCTGTCTGATTTTTCAAGACCCAGAGGGTGGTCCCATCAGAACAATGTAGCTCATACAGAATGGCACTGAGAGAGTCAATAAATACACATTGTTTGTCATCTGCTACTTTACAAAAACAAATAATAATAATAATCAATGGAGAAGTGTCTATGCACAGCCGCCAATGGTCAGGTGCTGGTATCAGAAAAAAAGTCTCCCCCGCAAACTGACAGAACTTTACTTCAAGAGTTCATTTGAGGGAAACAACACATTTCACGCGTTGTTAATAATAATAATAATAACTAGAGCTGTGAGCAGCTATAAAGGGCCCTCACAACCCTGGCCACGTTGATGTACTTGCACATTGGGGTACTCTCATGACAAGAACCCTTTTTGCCAGGGCTTTGTGTGGGCAACTTTGTTGTACGTCAATGGCTGTTACAATTGCCTACAAATTTCCGCAGCTTGAAACGTACAACTGGGAATGCTTCTTTAAGAAAGAATTGTGAAACACAAAATATGATGCCCCACCTCTGGGGGACTTCCTGTTAGGTTTAGCATATGGCACCAAAATACTTTTTTGTAGGTTGTGGGGTGTTAGATATGTGTCAAAATTTTCGTACCTCTAGGTGATTTGTACAACCGGGAATGCTTCGTTAAGAAGGAATTTTGAAACACAAAATTTGATGCTCCGCCCCGTCATATAATATGTCGAAAACTGTTCATTACCACCCCCTAATGTTGTCTGTTGTCTCAGATATTGAGATGGTATCGCCCATGTTGAAATTCAATCAGGTTAACTGTGTAGGACAAGGGGGCAAAAGTATGTCCTCTGTAAATGTGCAAAAATTGACCAAAATTGGACTTTCAAGTACTCATAGCTCACTTCATTTTAGGGTATGGCTACGACACATTTTTTGTTTGTCTCTGGGTGCTACAAGTGCCATCCAATTTTTGTAGTCGTAGGTCAAACAAAGCGGGATAAGGCCCCGTTCAACCCATGAAGGCGGCGCTGAAGACCCATTTTTTTGTACTTGTGCATGGCAACTTCAAAATTAAAAAAATTTCGCCAGGTGCCATGTGTGTGTAAAATTTGGTGAGTTTTTGTTCATGTCTACTGTCTCCCCAGATAGCAAAATGTGGTTGAATCAATCTATGTTGAGATCTAAAGTTTAAATTATATATAAAAGTGCAAGGTTGATAAAATGTTGAGTCAGTTTGCTTTTCAACCATAAATCACACAATATCAATGTTGGTTCAACCAACATCTAAATCCGAACGTACATGCATTATTTGGTTAATTTTATATTGAATTCCAAAGTTTAAATATAAATCACACAATATCAATGTTGATTCAACTATCATCTAAATTAGAATCTCCATCCATCCATCCATCCATTTTCTTAACCAATTGTCCTCACAAGGGTCGCGGGAGGCACTGGAGCCTATCCCAGCTGGCTTCGGGCAGTAGGCGGGGTACACCCTGAACTGGTTGCCAGCCAATCGCAGGGCACACAGAGACAACTTTTATACCAAATTTAAACTCCATTAGACGTCGTATAGATGTCTGTTAAGCATATATTATTCACAACAAACTAATATTAAAGGAAATTAAAGTTGTCAAAATTGAATGTTAAATCAGGTTGTCTAAAAAAGGGACCAAATTTAACTTGTGATCCTTACCTTGATGTAGTTCCAGGATGACAATTCACATCACGTGTTTTTGGAATTTTTAATTAAGTTTCCGTAACACTAATGCCATGCTTTTTTTTTTACCATTGGATATACAGTAAATACATCTCTTGATGTTCACATTAACCAAACTATCATACTTAAATCTAAATCAATAAATTGATTTTCAAACATTATCCAATCATCACAAACATTTGAAAGTGAAAACAATATATTTTTAATGTCTTCACACATTTTTAAACATATTGCAATTAAATAAAAAGAAATACAATATTTCCAATATAATATAAACATTTGCAAATGCATGGGATGCATAAATCAAAACACAGAAGAAAAAGAAAAAAATACACCTATTCCTAATTTCCAAGGACATCATGTCAAAAGTCTCCAGAGTTTTTATGGGCAACTGATTCGATTTCTCCCCAAGAGTTGAGGCTCTTTAAGTCATTCAAGGGCATTAGGGTCTCCACAACGACCATCTGAAACTCTGAGACAAACAGACATAAAAATAACAGAATAACTTTATAATAATATAGAATAAAAATAACGGATATTACATTTTTTTCATTATTAAATTAATTCAATCCTTATAAAATACCTCCTTTCTGTTTTCCGTGCTGGCACATTTGTACACCCTCTTCCTAGCTCTTGAAAAATGAAATAAATGTTAGTTTAACGTTTTAAACATTTTCCAATTACAACAAGTCTTTGCCTTAATTACAAAAAGTATGTGGCATTCTGTCTGTGATTTTGGATATGTTGTAGTTTGATTTGGTTGTACATATCAAGTATTTATTTTTATTTTTTTAATAAATAAAGGTATGGTCCAAAAGATTTGTTTTGGCTTGTCTGAGACAATTCTGGGTGGTAATAAATGCAACATCACTATTGAAGATTGCAATTACAATATAGACATTTCACATATGCTTTTAATTGACAGGGGATCAACATAAGTGTATTCAAACAACCAATAAAATATCAATATGCAAAGATAGCACAAGATGGTTGTGATTACTTCAATAATCAAGATTATTGTGACTCAATCTGTACCTTGTGGAGTCCGGACAGTTTTTGAGACCGATGCTCTTTTATTGGGGGGGTTTGGAGTTTGTTGGGCCAGGGGGAAAATAAATATGTACAATACTGGAGAAGTTACCTCTTATCACTGTTAAACTCATTACACAACACAACACAACACACTTTTAACTTGTGAATGCTTTCGATGGGTCCCACATAGACTGGATGGATGAACTCCATGGAGCCAATGGTCCAATGTACCATCGCAACAGACTCCAGTCTTGTGTTAGTAGCTGAAAAGGCGCTAACGATGAGTGGGCATCGCTGTAGGCGGAGCCGTCGGTCGTTAGCTCGCGACACCGCGCGGAGTTGTTCAAACCTCGTGTTTGACATTACCGTAACGTCTGCAGCTGAATCTATGAGGGCTTCGTGGGTCAGAACTTGCTCCAAGGTGACGCTCAGATAGAATTTACGAGCTGTTCCCCTGGTGCTGAGTTCCCCTAACAGCTGTTGGAACGGTCTCACTTCGTCGGTTGGTGGTGATTCACGCGGGTCGACTGTAGTATTTGAGTCAACCTGAAGTACCAGAACTGTTGAATTAGGAGGCGGTTTACAGGGTAAGCAAGTTTCGGCTTCTGGCAGGCCCGCGCGTGGACTCCCGGGTGGGTCACGTCAGGGTCATCCGGCCGTCGGTCAGTCATAAGGGCGGGTCTTTTGAGAAGTCTTTTGACAACTTCAAGAGAGCCTTTAATATGCTGTCGGCGACTGCGCTGTGCTCGGTCTCAACTTCGACTTGGCGGGTTCGAGACTCCTGGCGGGAGTCGGTTGTTGTCGCGTATTCGGTTTTATTGCGCTTTGGATTGTAACGCGAATTAGGCTTACCTTTAGCAAATTTCGGGTGCCGGCGGTCGTCTGCTTGCTTTTCTTTGTCCGGCTGCTCGTCACGTGGGCTGTCGGGTTTGAAACGTGGCTTGTGGTTTCGCGGCCCGCGGGACTGGCTCAACCTTTTTGATTTAGACGTATCTTTCCTCGGAACTTGGGAGGAAGCTCCTTCAAGCTCCGATGGAGGACCCACGTTTACCTGATAAATTCCGGCGTCGGTGGTCCTGGGGGGTGGGAGTTTCAATTTTGTGTAGCCCCTAACTGCTAGGTCGCGCAACTGCGAGCTAGTCAGTGTCTGAGGGCATAAAGCCAATCCCAAGTAGTGGCTGAGGTTTGGTTGGAGGTTCACAATGTTTTAAAACCCTGGTCTTACTCCATGTTGGGTTTGTTACGAGTACCAAAATAAGCATCGCAAAGACGACTATAGAAACCCTGAGGGGGCTCCTGTTTTCCCTGTTTAACGGACATGGCGGCTTCCATGCCCGTCAACTCAGGAGAGCCATCAAATTCATGTGCCATGGCCTGGTGCAGAGCTAAGGGATCCGACAACAGATCAGCAGGCTGCCGCTAGTAATCGATTGAACGCTCGGCTGGACGTCATTCTAATCAAGTACAACTTATCCTCCACGGTTGCCGTTGAGAACCTCTGGAGATGATAGTGGATGTCCTTAAGGTACTCTGATGTGCTGTGGGACCCACCACCTTTTGGTTCAAACCTAGCGATATTTCCAGCTTGTCCAAATCTTTCCAGGCCACGCCCATGTGTCTTTCCAACGGAGGATTAGACATGGGTCCACGTTGGAAACTGCCAGCACCGGAGGGTTCCAAGCCTCGTGGTGACGTGTCCACCCGCGGTGCCAGGCCCAAATCGGCGGTGGTCGCAAATGGCGTCCCCCAGGTGGCTCCAGACCCGGGTGACAGTTTCAGCGGTGGTGCTGTGACGCTGGGCTCAAAATAAAATTCTCTGCACTGGAGTGCAATTATTTGTTGATGAAAAAATTACACACTTTGAATTATTTTTTTTATTCCAGAAAGCCTACACTACCTACAGGTTTTAAAGTGACAAAATTCTGTGATTTTCATACGTCAATTAAAAATGACTCATTACTTTGTCTGGCCTGCAGGCAAAATGCTGCAAAAATTATCCTCCTGAAGGCACACTGATACTGTGCTTTTCCCAGCACTGTCCACGTAGCAATGTGTGTTTGCGCATGCAAAGTCAGTTTCCCAGTATCAAAGTCCTTTACAAAAACAGGCATACGTCGCCGTATTATTCCAATGCGAACATATATGTTCGCACAGTGCATTCATGAATTCAAAACACACTTAATACACAGTACGGCGGTAAGATTTAAAAAAATATATATATATGTATATATTTTTTCTTTAACTCTTTGACTGCCAGACGTTTTCAGAAAAGGGATGCCGTGGGTGCCAGCCGATTTAAGCATTTTGACTGATCTTTCAAGGTCCACAGAAAATTTTGTGTTTGGACTATGGAAACACACATACTACCAAATGAAAGATTGGACTCTCATCTTTCATCAGAAAAAAAAGTTTGTTTCTACCTTATTCCGTTTTTCAGTAATCAACAATAGAAAATGGTTAGTTTCAACCAAATGCTCTGTTTTGAAACAAAATACGGAGAAATCAAGCTTTTTGTGAAACGATATTATTTCATGCACTCTAGTGAATTTGACACCTTTTTTTTCCATGAATGATGCCACAAACACCTAAACAGTGCTTTACTTCTGTAAAACACTACCACCAACAATGAAAAAGTGTTTTTGATAGCAAAATATGTTTATTTACATTTAACAGTGTAACAATTTGACAAAACAATTTGGCAAACTATTTACAAATGTGTGCAACCGTGGTACTATTTACAATTGTGTGGATGTTTCAAATACAGTTTTTCTTTTTGTAACACTCCCCTGCGTGCAAGGGGACGCAGCAGGATTTGCACAACAGATTAGTTTCACTGCGATGGCCCCTTCGCGTGCAAACGCTACACTTTCTTGCTGGCTTTTTTTTCCAGGAGAATAGCAAGTATATACTGCAGTGTGTGTTTGGCCATGTTGCCATCAAGTCTACTCTCAGGATCATGATACGGTGACGTTACGGTGGTGTTACGTCTGGCTTCCTCATGTCCTTCAGTTCCTATACCGGGTGGTAAGAGATGTTCTGATCGATTTTATCCGCTCCATTCATGGTGGCATCGTAGTCCATAACCAGTGTCTTCTCCGTGATCAGACTGTACTCACTCCTCCGATGAATATGCATTGGACTCGGGGCACTCTTCGTCGTCCGATTGAACGTCCTTCTGCTCGGTTGTGCTCCGCGTTTTCCGGCGTTAGCATCGCTAGCTGGTGAGGCTTTATGACGTGATCATAGCCGCCGCGTCAACGCTTCCAACTTCGGCGTCAACCTCGGAGTCACCATCATCATCATCGTCATCATCAATGTGCTCTTCAGCACTGGTTGATGCTTCTCTTCTTTGAAAAAAACTATCAAGCGTGAGCTGCTTGCCACCGGTCGCCATTTTCGCTTTCTCAGCCATTGTCCCCTCAACACTCTAGCTCCGCCTCACGTCTTCTACTACTGACGCTTACCCGATCTTGTCCAAAGAGAGTCATCGCTGCCATCTAGGGGCCAAAAATAGTCATTATACTAACTAGATCTGCTTGATACTTTCAGCACAGCTGGCCAAGGCTTTCCTCCACCCGTTTCCTAAAAAAAACCCAAAAAAAACCTTGGTGAACGTTTTTTAACGTCTTTGGTGCTCCTCCGTAGGATTTTACTAAACGTTATTTAACGTTTTTGGCAGTCAAAGAGTTAAGAGAGAGCTCAGAATTGTTCATTCGATAATCTTACCGATTCAACATGTCATCATGATTGCTCTCTCTTTCTCTTTTTCTTTTTTTTTGTATGTGTGTGAGTATGTGCGTAAGTATGTGCATGTGCGGGTGTGTGTGTGCATGTGCGTGCGTGTGAGTGTGTACTCGTTAATTCACCTAAAACCTATTAAAAATCCCATACCGTTCACCTAAACAGAATACTTCAGAACCCAGCTAGAGTCGTGAGATTGTCAGGAGACCCAAGGAAGGATGAAAGAAAAGAAAGGAAAGTGAAATCCTGCACCGACCAGACATCACCTACTACCCACCGGGTTACCATCCAGAATCTTTCACCAACCCCAGAAACATCTAAATTCCAACAAATTTGGGAGACCCCAGCCGCTCCCAGGACCCCAGACACCCCCCAACCAAGCCGCCACCCCCGCCAGCCCCCCAAACCCCGACCCCCAAATCCCGGGGACCCCCCGTACCCAGGCATTGGTGCCAGTTAGCGGCCAGACAGCGGAGCGGCGAGTGCACCCGCGCCCACCCCAACTCCCGCCGCGTGGTGGGGCGTAACACTGGGGGCGGAAGGGAAGATGGGAGCACTGGAAGATGGGCGGCACCCCCAAACCCCAGGCCCAGCGGGGAAAGGCCCCGGTTGTCACGCGAGCGTACCTAGTGAAAGCTAACCCTGTTACTGAGTTCGCCAGCTCGCCGACTGGCGAACTCTACCCCTACACCGTGGATGTGACCCCACCCAGTGTATACAGTATACAAGTGTGTGTGTGTGGGTGGTGCATTAAAATTGGGAGCAGGTGAGATGGAGCAGAGGGAAATGATATCCGCCCGCTCCGATCCAACTGCTTCCCAGACGTGTACGGCGGTAAGATGGCGCCTCTCTGGAGAATATTAAACTATTTTCTTGCCTTTCTTTTGAGGAAAAACATCAGCTTAGGATGGGAGACCAACGCCTTAGCTACCAGATCTTCAGCAAAGTAAGGGACAGAGAATTGTTTGTATTTTTTTACAAAGAATGGTACAAAAGGACGTTGTGGCTGTTTCACTTTACATGATGTTTGGCATTGCTATTGCTAGCTTGATTTTGTGAGGATTTTATTACGTTCTTTCCGGGTGTTCGGGCGGGTTTGAAATTGTCAATTTTTCGTTGTGCGGCAAATGGGAGGTGGAGTGCACTGCAACATTTTTACCGTGGATGGCAGACTGCTCACTGGCTGTGACGGTGGCCCAGAACTTTAGGTGAGTGGCAAATGTTGAGCTGCCGCAACAGAGGTGAAGGGTATGAACCCCGCTCAAAGTAAATTAAAAAAAAGGATTGCGGAGCAAAAAATGTAAGACTTCAAAAAAAGTAATGTTTTTTTTTTTTTTTTTTTTCGACCCATACAGAGGAGGCATATGTTAAAGTAGTTTTAATGCATGGAATCTTTTATCTGAGTATCAAGTATCTCGAGGTCAGGCTGTGTCCTCATTTTTTGCAAATGAAAATATGGTCACCCTAGGATACGTTGTACACTCGCCTGCCGGCACAAATTTGTAATTGGTGTGTGACTCAATTTGCAACTGCCTACCCAAACCTAGAGCTCACTGCATCACTGGCATCAACAGCAACATTTTCACATTTGATCAACTATTTACAAATTTAGAAGATATGTGTACATGGGGTTGTTCATGTGTGTGTTTTTTTTTAACCCAATAGTGTCTTTTAGTATGATAGCGTGTGAAGCATTTTCCTGTGTCCAAGGGGGCATTGCAAGATTTGCATACCCTTCTCATTTCTCTGCGCTGGCCCCTACACACACAAACCCTACACCTTGTAAGCTTTGCCTTGGATTGGGTGGGTCTGAGAGGAATCAGGGTATGTTTTGCCATTCGGCCATCCAGCCTACTTTCCGGGTCATTGAAGGGTGACCTGACATTGTACCCGATTTCCTCCAAGGCCTCACCTTCATTTTCCTCCTCTTCCTCTTTTCTGATCGCGCACGCTCGTTTCCAGGGCTTCACAACCTTAAGCGTATTCAAGTCAAAAATGTCATCCCCTATACTGGCTTTGGGCTTGGAAAATGACAAAATAGTTCAACATTGTCAGCTGAAGAAGGTATGCGACAAATGTATTCGTCCAGTTCATGGATTTGCGCATGAAGGTATAATATGAGGTATTTTGGTCAAGATGTCTACCCCGTTCAACACATGCAGGCTTTTCCATTGCAATTTTATTTTTTTGGTGCCTTCTGCCACAGAGTCACAGTCTCCATTTCATTTGGATGGCAGGTTGTGATCATCTTCAGAAGTTGCTTGTCCTGCCACCATCACCTTATTATTGTGCCAGGCCAATGTTCCTCCAATCCCCAGGCCAGACTTTGTCACCTCAGCAATGACTTGAGGTTGCCCCGTTTGCTCTGAGTGTTCCATAGATAGTGATTTGTACTCCCAGCAAATGCTCACACAGGTCTACAGACTTGTACTTGTACTACTACTGACCATTTCCTGGGAGACGATCAAATACATTGAAGACCGTGTGTAAATAGCCAGCACAGCGGGTCACCTGAGTACATCCGGGGTTGCTTGCGTGCCCCGGAAATTGTATAAAGTGTCGTCACACGACCACTTTTCACATATCATTTGACTACACACGAGTTGGGAGTGCCAAGGCCGCCAGGGAACAAGGAAGGTACGGGCGCGTCAAAAGAGCAGAATGTAAGCGAATATGTTGATTTTATTTTTGTTTTTGCTGAATGTTTCAGTTACATGTACTGTACATTTCTGATTGTTGAGGGTACTTGACGTGGCTTTAGCGTACTACACCTGCCGTGAGAGACCTTTGGGGTAAAGTAATTTACAGAGAACACTCAAGGTTCCCCATTTCCCTTTTCTGTCATATGGAATGATGGACATTTAACTAATTTGGATGTTGCCTAACCTCAACAAATGGTACATGCTTGTGAATGTGACAGTTCCTTCCATAAATGTTTGAATAGAAATGCCTGGATAAAAGGTTAAAATTGTGTACCCTACCTAACTAATTGAATCCCACCCATTTTCACTGGATTGCTCCCTCAATCCCACCAGATTTTGACTGATTTGCTGGGCCCACAGAATATTATGTTCTTATCCTATATAAACATGCAACCTACCAAAAGAAAGATGAGACTGTCTTCTTTCAGCAAAAAAAAGTTTGTTTCTAACCTTTTCCGTTTGTGAATAATCAGCATTAGAAAATAGCTAAGTTTCATGGAAAAGGCCGATTTTCTTCAGAAATCTAGAGAAAATTAGCTTTTTGTAAAAGCATGCATTTCAAGCATAATTTCAAGTATGACACTACTATTTTTTGCTTTTGTGACAGCTCAAATATCTCAATAATGTGTTCCTTTTACAAAACAACATAAACAACATTTCAAAAAAAGCTTTTTATAGCAAAATAATTTATTTGCACATAATATAAAACTATTGAACCTTAGAAAATGAATTATGAACAAAAGTGCAAGAGTTCAGTTTGTGTGTCCATGCCGTGTGTCCATGTGTCCTCCGCCCTAAAAATTACATATTGTGTGGGTGTGTGTGTGTGTGTGTATTCTTGTTTTTGTTACACAACATTTTAGGATTTCACAGAGTTGTGGGGCCCACCCGTCAATTAGGGGCCATTTTGCCGGGCCCCACAAGTTTAGACCTCTTTTTGAGAGACAAGACTTGGTTTTAGAGTTTAGGTTTGAATTGGGTTATGGTTGAGTTTAGGGTAAGGAATGGGGGTAGGCAATAATTTTAGATGGTTGGGGTTAGGGTCAATGTCAATGAGATGGCTCCACAAAGATAGTAAAACAAACCTCCGTTAAGGTGTGTGTGTGTGTGTGTGATATAAAATGAAGCATTTATAGTGACTTGGAGAGCTAGAATAATCTTCCCATTTGTCTAATAGGACGAATAGCCACCATTAACTCTTTTACTGCCAAAGACGTTAAATGACGTTCTGCAAAAACCTACGGAGGAGCGCCAAAGACGTTAAAAGACGTCCACCCATTTTTTTAAAAATAATTTTTGAAACGGGTGCAGGGAAGGCTTGTGGAGCTGTCCTGAAAGTTTCAAGCAGGTCGAGTGAGCCTAATGACTATTTTTGGCCCCTAGAGGGCAGCGATGACTCTCTTTTGACAAGATCGGGTGGGCGTCAGCAGAAGACGTGAGGCGGGGCTAGAGTGTTGTGGGGACAATGGCTGAAGAAGCCATAATGGCGGTTGCAAGCAGCTCACGCTAGAGCCGTTTTTTTCAAAGACGAAAAGCATCAACCAACGATAAAGAGCACATTGATGACGACGATGATCATCATCAATGATGATGATGATGGTGACTCCGTGGTTGGAAGCATTGACGCAGCAGTAGAATACGTTAGGCGGAGCTAGATGGAGGAGGAAGCGGACAATGTTGCAAGCAGCTCACAGTTGGGAATTTTCAACGCTAAAGAGCACATTGATGACGACGATGATCATCATCGATGATGATGATGATGACTCCGAGGTTGACGGCGAAGTTGGAAGCGTTGACGCGGCGGCTATGACGACGTCTTAAAGGTTCACGGGCTAGCGATGCTGACACCGGAAAACGCGGAGCACAAGCGAGCACGCTCAGGCGGACGTTCAATCGGACGACGAAGAGTGCCCCGAGTCCAATGCATATTCATCGGAGGAGTGTGTACAGTCTGCTACTTGCTATTTATTCCCCGGAAAAAAGGCCGTCAAGAAAGTGTAACGTCTGCACGCGAAACGGACAATGAAAGTGAAAGTAATCTGTTGTGCGAATCCTGCTCCCTCTCCTTGCACGCAGGAGAGTGTTACAAAAAGAAAAACTGTATTTGAAACATCCACATAATTGTAAGTAGTACCACAGTTGCATACATTTGTAAATAGTTTGCGAAATTGTTTTGTCAAATTGTTACACTGTTGAATGGAAATAAATGTATTTTGCAAACTAAAAACACTTTTTCATTGTTGGTGAAAGCGTTTTACAGAAGTAAAGCACTGTTTAGGTGTTTGTGGCATCATTCATGGACAAAAAGAAGTGTACAATCCACTAGAGTGCATGAAATAACATTGTTTCACAAAAAGCTCTTTTTCTCCGCTTTTTGTTTCAAAACAGAACATTTCGGTGAAACTAACCATTTTCTATTGTTGATTACTGAAGAACGGAATAAGGTAGAAACCAACTTTTTTTCTGATGAAAGATGAGAGTTCAATCTTTCATTTGGTAGTATGTGTGTTTCCATAGTCCAAACACAACATTTTCTGTGGACCTTGAAAGATCAGTCAAAATGCTTAAATCGGCTGGCACTGGCGACATCCCGTTTCTGAAAACGTCTGGCAGTCAAGAGTTAAAATGAAAGTTGTCCCCAAAATAAATTATTTTTTCTCTATTATTCAATTTAAACCTACGTCTAACTGGTTCCAGTTGTTGGACTCGGCCGTTACAAAAAAAAAAGCAAAGATTAGTCTATCTACTTTTCAGAAAAGTAAATCTAAAGGAGGTCTAGAGGCACCAAATTTTATGCACTACTATATAGCTAACCAGCTACAATATATCATTCTATGGGCACAATCCCACAGAGATACTAAATGTTGGCTGGAACTAGAACAGAAGGATTGTAATAACCTCAGACTTTTAGATTTACTCTTTATTACAACATAGATTAAGCGACACAATTGTTTTAAAAACCCAATGATTACCGCCACCCTGACTGCCTGGTGGAAGGCACTAGAAAATACAAAAGCCCAATTGGAGCCCTTTGGGCTTTCTCCCATATGGCATAACCCCGACTTAACTTAACCAGTTGGGTTATTTAGGTGTGTGGGAGCAGAAATGAATTACACATCTCCACCATCTTTTCTCAGATAATATGTTTATATCGTATACATCCTTGCTCCAAAAATACAACATAAAAAATGGAAATTTTTTACATTATCTGCAAGTTAAAAGTATGATAAAGAAACATATTCCAACACTTGGGGTACGCTCCAACTGCTTGTTTTAGCTAAAGATATTACAAAGCTTTCTCCGACAACAAAAAAACTCTCAAAAATATTTGTTACTTTCGTATACTGATAACATGTATTTACCCATCTCGAAATGGGAGACAGACTTGTCTATAGCACCGGAATCTGACTTTTGGATTCAAGTTTGTGAAAACGCATTTAAAATGACAAAACACACAAATTTACAACTTATCCAATATAAAATTATTTATAGAACATACATTACTCAATATATGATGAAGAAAATGGGACTCTCAGACTCCGACATTTGTCTCCAGTGTTTACAAAACACTACAGACACTTATTTTCATGCTTTATGGTTATGCACTCCGGTTATGTATTTCTGGACTAAAGTCTTAGAAAAACTTTCCACTATCTTGGACTCTAGGATACCTTTATCTCCAAACTTGTGTTTGATAGGTGACCTAACAAAAACTGATTTACCACGTAAATATTTTCAATCTACACTTGTAGCCCTAAAAAAACAATTCTTGTTAACTGGAGAAATAAACAAACTCTGACTATCGACCAATGGTCTAACCTCCTCATAAATCACATTTTAATGGAAAAAATATCTGCCTCGAATAAAAACCAAATATCAAAATTTATAGAAACATGGTCTCCGTACATAGATTATTTTAATCTAAATCTGGTTATTTAATTCTGCTTGCGAGAACCACCACATCGCGATATCTTATATTGCTGTTTCTGTATTTGGCAATTTGTAACTAATGGTTGTGTTTTTATAGTCAGGAACCCAGTTACTGCCAGCAGGATCTAGCAGACTACATCAAATGACACTTTACAGTCAAGATTCACTTCCAATGGGCACTAAGGGTTAATATTCTGAATCACTGCATGCCAGTAGGTTAACTCTATAGGTGCTGTCCCCCCTGGCTGAGCATGGGCGGCTCTGCCCCTCTGTTGGCTGCTGGGTGGCGGATGCGTCTTGGCCGTTCCCTGGGTCTCTTGGGGGGTGCTGCGCTGCGGTGTTCTCCCTGATGTCCGTCGCCTGGCAACGCGGTTCGGGGCTGTGGGCCTCTGGGGTGCCCCGTGGTTCCGTCTCCCCTCCCCCTTCTTCCCCGGTGGGTGCGAGTGCCCTCGCCGCTCTGCTGTCCGGCCCCTCTCCGGCACCAATGCCTGGTTACGGGGGTTCCCGGGGTTTGGGGGGGCTGGCAGGTGTAGGGCGTGGGATTGTATGGGCGACGTCGGCAATGTGCTCGCGGAGCTTCTTCATCATCTTGGCTGAAATAAGTCTCCGGCAAGCCGATTTGGCGGCGATGTGGGCCAGGGGAAGCACGGCAAGCAATGTTCCAGCACGCAGGGCATGTTCGTGTTCGGCTTCATCAGAAATCTCCAGTGAAACTACTTGATAGCCATTTTACGTGAGGCACGCGACGATCGTGCAGAAAGCCTCTTTTGATGGCTGCTTCCTGCTTTGACGCTGCTGAAGCGTCATCCTCTCATTCAAAACAACTCAATCTCCTATTTCCTGCTTGAAGGAAGCCAACCCCCCCCCCCCCCCAAAAGCACTATACCAGCATTAAATGTTTGTTTTCTACATGCCAGTAGTATTTCAAATCCACTCACTACTTTCTCCACTGTACTACACAATTTTTTTAATGAACACCCCCTTCCCCTTGCTTCTTCTGCAGCGTGATCATGGTGGATCTCTTGCCCCAGTGCCACTTGCTGGCCATTATTATTATTATTTTTTTACCATTTAACATCACAGTGAAGCTTGGTCCTCCGATGAGAAGTTGCATCAGACTCTCCTGTACCCCCCCCCCCATTAAAAAAAACGTGTTTGACGTGTTTACACATCATGGAGAGGTGGGGACTATGCATTAATTGACGTTGGGGGATTAAATGAGGACATGATTTGATGAACAAGAATAATTATTTTAATATTGGAACTAATAGTTTACATAAGGAAATATTTTTGATAAGTGAATTTTATATTGTTTTACCTATTTGTGGTATGGTATATTAACTTTGATATGTAAGTGTCTGATATGAGCATTGGGAAAAAAGGCCAGACCTTATTTTATTTGAGTGTAGGTAAACCATTTCAAAGTTATTGCACTATAGCCATAAAGGAACAATATGTTAGGACCTACTGAAGAACTAAATAATTCCCCTAAAGTTCAACCAGTTAAAGAAAAAGCAGAACGCATTAAATAAAGCATACGAGGCATAGAAACTGGCAGCTAAGGAAATACGAACCAAACTAAAGACTTTATGTTTGCCGGAGGAGCTTGATGAAGTTTAAAGAAATAATAAAGTTAATCATGACGAATTAGCACGTCCGCCTCCCAGTGCACAGGACGTGAGATCGAGTCCGGGCTTCGGCCTTCCTGGGTGGAGTTTGCATGTTCTCCCCGTGCTTGCGTGGGTTTCACCGGGTACTCCGTATTCCTCACACATTCCAAAGACATGCATGGCAGGTTAATTGAACACTCCAAATTGTCCATAGGTGTGATTGTGAGTATGGTTGTTCGTCTCTGTGTGCCCTGCGATTGGCTGGCAACCAGTTCAAGGTGTACCCCGCCTACTGTCCAAAGCCAGCTGGGATAGGCTCCAGCACCCCCGCGACCCTAGTGAGGAAAAGCGGTCAAGAAAATGGATGGATGGATGGATCATGACGAAGTGTGCCGCCAGCAGTATGAGTCAATTCGATGCAACTACACAAGTACTCCAGATGTTGTCAAGAAAATGGATGCATGCAGTATCTTGTATGCAGTATCTTGTCATCTGAGATTTCTGATCTTGTTAATAAAGGAATGGAGAACATCGATAAAACTTTCAATGGTCACCTTGAAAAAGAGAGAGTCAGGATGCAGCTAGATAAAAGAGAATATAGCTTAATTTTTGGAAGAACTAACACTGAAACAGTCATTTCACAGTCTGTTAAAGGACTGGATGAACAAATGAGCGCCATCTCTGGGTCCTAAAGTAAACAAGCAGATGCGGAAGCAGAACTTGCAGCCAAGGTGGAGCAAGCAAAGGCTACTCAGATCCTACAAGCTCAGCAAGTAAAACTGGAAAAAATGGAGACTGAATGGAAGCTGAAGGAAGCACAGATGCTGACAGAAGTCAAACAAAGAGAAGTGGAAATGAAATTGAAGTTGGAGGAGGAAAAATTGAAGTTGCAACAACTGCAGACAGATACTGAAGTGAAGGTTGCAGAAGCCCGTATAAGAGCATACAACAAATTTGATGGATCTGGAAGTGATGACGAAGTTGACAGTGCTAATCTGGACCGCTCAAACACAGAGTACAGAATCTGCCTTAATCCTCAAACTCCTCCCTTTGAGCCTCAATTTGCAAGACCCCAAGAGTCAACTCATGTAACTGTCAATGTAACTCAGGAAACCGAATTGACTCAAGCACTAACAAGTTCATTAACTTTAAGCCGCTTACCTGTTCCAGAGTTGACTATCTTTACAGGTGATCCTTTAAAATTTATGGATTGGAAGATATTTTTTATGGCTCTTATGGGTGAGAAGCCCCTCCCAGTAAGTTTTTTAGCAGGAGAGGCCCGCAAGGCTGTCGAAGGCTTCTTTTATTGTAACACAGAAGATGCATATAATGGAGCTTGGGCTGTTTTAGAAGACAGGTATGGTAGTCTTTTTATTGGTTAGAGGGCCTTTAGAAAGAGACTTGTTAAATGGCCCAACATACAGCTGGTAATGACCCATATGCATTAAGAGAATTTGCAGATTTTCCCCTGGGTTGTGCTGAGGCTATGCCTCATGTTAAAGGTTTGTCCATCCTCAATGATTGTGAAGAAAATCACAAGATTCTGAAGAAGTTGCCTGAGTCAATAGTAGATGGAATCGAATTGTTGTGAAGTTGGATCAGTACGGCGAGTATCCACGCTTTCTAAATTTCACCAAGTTCATGCAGAAGGAAACCAGAGTTGCATGTAGTCCCATCGCCACCCTCTTAATAATGAATATGAAATAATCACAAGAAAGGTCACCAAAGAGAGCCAAAACATATAATACAAGCACCTGAATACAAGGCTTCAATTCAACGTTGGAAAGTTCGAAACCAAAGCCATCTTGGTGCTGCTGATTGTCCACTATTTGCAAAAATAAACTATAGATGAGAAAAGGGCCTTTATATATGAACATCGTTTGTGCTTTGGATGCTTACAAAAGGGTCATATTACCAAATATTGTAAAGGACGACACATCTCGCAGCGCCTGCGGTGGACATCATCCCACATGCCTCCATCGAGAGAATAAACGTGTAGATGTGACCAACAATGCCCAAGTTACCCCAAGAGACGATGCAATCCACAATGTACATACAGTTATGTCCCACACCCTGACTCGCCGTGCTTCTGCCACATCTACATCTAGCATTGTTCTAGTCCTTGTGTCTTCTGTTGGAAAACGTTCCTTGTTTTCCGCGTGTTTATAATGTTGATTATCAGAATCAGACAATGAGATCGGTGAAATCAGGTTCTCTTCGAAGGATTTATTTTCAAAAGCTTTTGAGACAGACAGAGAGCGGCCAAACGCCGCCATTGTTCTTCCCCATCTGTGTCCCATCCTCCAACGTGCAAAACACTAATATCCTTCAGTCATCCCAAAAGCCCCTCTCCTTTCGCTTCCACCAATCCTCAGCAGCGCCCCTCCTCTTTCTCTTCTTCCTTTACTGTCCCTCCCTCTGCTGCTCCAAACCCCCCTTCCTCAGCTAAGACAAACATCATTCAATACAAATGGCCAGATGCTTGATTGATATGTAAACAGAGCAAGCCAGACATCCTGTCTCCAGCCCCCCCTGCAGCTGGTTGATTAGTGAGATAAGAGGCAGGAAGAAATGTTCAAACGTTTGGTCACTCATCACACTCATCAATCTTTGCTGAGTCAGTTAAAAACAGTTATAACTAAAATCAAAACAGTTATAATTAAATTGAAACAGAAGATTCACTTCAAATCCCTATCTTGGATTCAAAAAAGTCCAACACACAAAAGAAACATTTCAGAGAAAAATTCCAGCGGGATCTTCATCGTCGCAAACGGCTGGTGCAACATTAAGCAAGGGTTGTGTGGGGATATTGGACATTATCATTAGAATAAGAAGCAGAAGCACGCAACAATGAAACACCCCTTTAGCAGTGAGAGGAGGTTGTTTAGCAGTCATGTGGCATTAAAGAACAATTTGATTCATTAAAAGATTTTTCAGTGGAATAAGCATATGTGAGGCTTAACACGATGTGTTGTGGTTATGTTCAAGAAAGAGTGTCGCGATGCAGCAGCAGATGTAGATGCGTTCCAACTTTGAAGCCATCTGGAGATGGAGTTCTTTGTTGAATGAAAAAGGGCGTTGTCAGCTTCTTTGAGGACCCCAGGGTCGACTGCCTGAGGTCCAAGAATTGGTCACCGGGATTATTCTGCACGTAAATGTGACTCAATCTTTGTGGAATGAAAAGGGGCAGTTGGATCCGGAAAAAGTTCTGTTTGTTGTGACATTCAAACAGAATCCAGCCTTTGGCTGAGTTTAATGACATTCGCACATTCATTAATGCAACAGGAGAGCTTGTAGCCAATTCAAATTTGATGAGACCAATGCTTTAGCCAATTTTCTTTAATATTTCAATTTTTACTTTAATTTGTCTTTAGGATTAGGGATAATACACTGAACCACATGTGTTTTAATCCCAATGCCTTTTCTCCAGCTTGTAAATGTTTGTTTTGAAATGGGTTCCATTGTCTGATCAAATTTTTTCTAGGAAATCCATATGATGGTATGTAATGATTAATGAAATGTTTTACCACGATATTTACTGTTTTAGATTTGCATGAATGTGCCTCCAGCCATCCTGAAAAGGAATCCACTATTACCAGCAAATATCTGTATTCTACACTGGTTTTATCATGTCAGTGAAATTCATCAAAGAACACCTGACCACAGAGCTGTCACGTCCGACCGTGAGCGCCCTGGGGAGAGATTTATATATGCATTCTATTATACCTTTTGCAAACACTGCAGTCCTGCAGTTCATTTTTAACAATTTGTCTCATGAAAGGATGCCACCAGTTGTGTAAATGTCTCAATGTTTCGTCGTAAAAAACAAAAGCCTTTGAAGCAGGTGATTGTGATGTAAAAGAGAGCCTTAGCCAGCTCAATGCAATTGAAATGAGTGTGAACAGAATAACTTGGCCATAACATGGATTCAGCAAACTCAGAGCAAGTGTTACAGGTTTTGTCATGCCAACAAGAGCTTGTTAATTTACATGATCGCTCCATCCGGGAGATCATGTCAGCCATTGACGTGTTGACTAACAACCTCTCCTCACGCTTAGATCAGGTTTGCGCTCACCTTTCTGCTTGCAAGCCGGTGGCTTTTCCAGGTGAACCATCCATTCCTCATCCGTCACGATATACAGGGGAACTTGGTTCATGTGGTCAATTCCTCCATCAACGTTCATTCGTTTTTGACCAACAGCCACGGACTTATGCAACTGATCGCTCGCGAGTTGCATTTATTATGAGTTTACTTACTAACAGCTGCATGGGCCATGGCAATCAGCAATTGGCATCCTAAAGTTCGTCCTGCTTTTTCTACCTTTGTCGAATAAATTTAAAAGAGTGTTCGACCACCCTGTTAAAGGCAGAGAGGCAGGCAATCGCCTGTTGGATTTTTCACAAGACACACTTTCAGTTGCTGAGTATTACTTTTCGCACTTTTGCAGCAAAGAGTGGTTTTGACGACACAGCCCTCTGCGGTATTTTTGGCAGGGGGTTAAGCCCCGTGGTTAAAGATGAACTGGCTGTACGAGACGAGACAACTAATTTGGAAGACTTGATAAGCTTGGCTATTAGACTTGATAATCGACTTCGTGAAAGGAGACGTGAACGTGACTTGGAGTTCCAGAGCCAGCCAGCGGGAGCAATGGCAGTTCCACCTGCTGTGGATACCATGCTACTAGGGGGAGGACGGCTGAGCTCAAGGGAATGCATCTGGCACATGAGGGCTCATCTCTGTCTGTACTGCGGGCAACCTGGTCATCGGGTTTCCACCTGTTCTGCAAGACCATCGCAGGGCCCCAGGAACGATCATCAGGATTTGATTTCTATTCATCAAAGTGGTTTGAAGGCCCATCCTCTGCACCCATCCACCTCCCAACGTCTGTCTACAGACTGTGAGTATCTCGAGGCAGATACTGCTCCTCCAGGAACAAAGGGCGATACTTCTAGTAAAAGACTTCAACTCCCGGGAATGATTTCCAGTAACAGCAACAGCATGGAGGTTACAGGTTGACTCTGGTGCAGATGACTGTTTTGTGGACTTTTCGGTCATTGAGAGACTCGGGGGCAGTCTCATCAAATTAGACAAGGCCAAGGAGGTGCACGATCTCAACGGGAATGGGCTTTTTGTGGTTACACACGAAACCGAATTGTTGGGGTTAGTTTTGTCCGGTATCCATCATGAGTCTAGACATTTTTTTGTTATGCCTCTGCAATCCGCGCCTGTAGTACTGGGGCCAACCTGTCTTAAAATTCAAACATAAATTGGCAGATACCTAAAATAGTCAGTTGGAGCTTGTTCTGTCATTGTAACTGCTTGCATGCCACTGATTCTATTTCACAAAAGAAATAATTGGCTCCTATCTAGACTAGAAACAGTAATCTCGACAATTATTCATAGCGACCAAACAGGCTTTATTAAAGATCGGCACTCTACTAATAATATTAGGAGACTCTTTAACCTTATTAGCATGTCACAGCGGCATGATAAAAAGGCAGTTATTATATCATTGGATGCAGAAAAAGCTTTCGACAAAGTTAACTGGTCCTTCCTCTTTGCTGTTTTAAATAAATTTGGCTTTGGGAAATCATTTATCCACTGGGTATCAGTATTATATGATTCTCCAAAAGCTACAGTTACTACTAATGGGATTATATCTCAGAGCTTTACTTTACAGAGAGGCACAAGACAGGGATGCCCACTATCCCCTTTATTATTTGCAATATTTATTGAGCCACTTGCATTAGCCATACGCCAGGAAAGAAGGATTCAAGGAATTCACTCTGGGGTAACAGAACATAAAATTAATCTATATGCCGATGACATCTTACTTTATTTAGAAAAGCCGGCTACTTCGCTAGGGGAAGTATTTAATTTAATAACTAAATTCTCACAGTTATCAGATTATTCTATTAACTGGACAAAATCAACACTTCTACCTATTACAGAAAATTCATGGAACCCTGCAAGCCAGGACCCACACTACTCATTTCCTATAGGTAATTTAAAATACTTAGGCATAAAAATCTCACCTAAATTAACTGATTTAATTCATTTAAACTTTTCTCCACTTCTGGATAACATTTATAGTGACTTGGAGCGCTGGAATAATCTTCCTATTTCTCTAATAGGACGAATAGCCACCATTAAAATGAAAGTTTTACCTAAAATAAACTATTTTTTCTCAATGATTCCATTTAAACCTACGGCTAAATGGTTCCAGTTGTTGGACTCAGCCGTAACAAAATTTTACTGGAATAAAAAAAAAGCAAAGATTAGTCTATCTACTCTTCAGAAAAGCAAATCCAAAGGTGGTCTAGAGGCACCAAATTTTATGTACTACTATATAGCTAACCAGCTACAATATATCGTTCTATGGGCACAACCCAACAGAGACACTAACTGTTGGTTGGAACTAGAACAGAAGGATTGTAATAACCTCAGACTTCGAGATTTACTCTTTATTACAACATCGATTAAGCGGCATAATTGTTTTAAAAACCCAATGATTTCCGCCACCGTGACTGCCTGGTGGAAGGCACTAGAATTGACAAAAGCCCAAGTGGAGCCCTGTGGACTTTCTCCCCTATGGCATAACCCCGACTTTCAACTTAACAACCAACCGTTTCATTTAGCTGTGTGGGAGCAGAAAGGAATTACACATCTCCACCATCTCTTCTCAGATAATATGTTTATATGATATACATCCTTGCTCCAAAAATACAATATAAAAAAACGGAAATTTTTTACATTATCTACAAGTTAAAAATATGATAAAGAAAAAAATTCCAACACTTCGGGGTACGCTCCAACCGCCTGTTTTAGCTAAAGATATTAACAAGCTTTCTCCGACAACAACAAAAAAACTTTCAAAAATATATGTTACTTTCATATACTGATAAAATGTCTTTACCCATCTCGAAATGGGAGACAGACTTGTCTATAGCACCGGAACCTGACTTTTGGATTCAAGTTTGTGAAAACGCATTTAAAATGACAAAACACACAAATTTACAACTTATCCAATATAAAGTTATTCACAGAACATACATTACTCAATATATGATGAAGAAAATGGGACTCTCAGACTCCGACATTTGTCTCCAATGCTTACAAAACACTACAGACACTTATGTTCATGCTTTATGGTTATGTACTCCGGTTATGTATTTCTGGACTAAAGTCTTAGAAAAACTTTCCGCTATTTTGGACTGTAGGATACCTTTATCTCCAAACTTGTGTTTGCTAGGTGACCTAACAACAACTGATTTACCACGTAAACAATTTCAATCTACACTTGTAGCCCTTACTATCGCTAAAAAAACAATTCTTGTTAACTGGAAAAATAAACAAACTCTGAATATCGACCAATGGTCTAACCTCCTCATAAATCACATTTTAATGGAAAAAATATCTGCCTCAAATAAAAACCAAATATCAAAATTTATAGAAACATGGTCTACGTATATAGAATTTTTTAACCTAATTCCGGTTACTTAATTCTGTCTGTTAGCGAGAGCCACTACATCGTGATAACTTACATTGATGTTTCTGCATTTGGCAATTTATTATTATATTATATTATTAGTATGGGATTTTTTTTAATGGGCTTTAGGTGAACTGATGAATACACACACGCTCGCACGCACGCACGCACACACACACACACACACACACGCACATACACATACTCACCCACATACAAAAAAAAAAGTATATATATATATATATATATATATATATATATATATATATATATGTGTGTGTATATGTATATATATATGTATATGTATTTAAAAAAAAAAAAAAAACATTTATTAAATTTTTTTTAATTGATTTGTTGTTTTTTTTTAAAAAAAAAAAAAAAAAAAAAAGGAGAGCAATGATGATGTCAAATCGAATGAACAATACTGAGCTCTTCTGGAGAAAAAGAAGAAAGAAAAAAAAAGAAATAATTGGCTCCAAGAGATTTATCTTCTCTGCCCACTGAATATCATGACCTTAAATTAGTGCTTAGTAGGGACCAGGCCCAATCTCTTCCACCACATTGCCCATATGATTCTGCGATTGAGCTGGTACCCAGTGCACCATTGCCTAACGCTAGACTTTATCAGGTGTCAAAAACAAGAGGCCCTAAAATAATATATTTTGTCGTCACTGGCATCTGGACTTATTCGGCCATCAACCTCTCCAGTAGGAGCCGGCTTCTTTTTTTAGACAAGAAAGATAAAACGCTTCGTCCGTGCATAGACTACAGAGGGCTTAACGACATGATTGTAAAGAGTAAGTATCATTTGCCACTTATGCACTCTGCATTTACTCCTCTACATTCTGCCTCTATTTTTACCAAACTAGACCTGCACAGTGCTTATCATTTGGTAAGGATTAGAGGAGATGAGTGGAAGATGGCATTCAACACTCCCATGGGGCATCTTAAATATCTGTTAATGCCCTTCGGACTTACTAAAGCACCTGCGGTTTTTCAGAATTTGATGAACGATGTTCTCCATGACATGATTAGCCAGTTCTGCTTCGTCTATTTGGATGATATTCTTATATTTTCCAGATCCCTCGAGGAACATCAGCATCATGTTCGGCTGGTGTTGTAACGGCTACTTGAGAACCGGTTGTACGTAAAGGCTGAGAAATGTGAATTCCACTCGCCTTCTGTTCGGTTTCTGGGGTTCATTGAGGAGAAGGGCCAGTTGAGCGCTGATCCAGCCAAAATCCAGGCTGTGGTCGAATGGCCGTCCCCTACATCAAGGAAGCACTTGCAAAGGCTCCTGGGTTTCGCCAATTTCTATAGGCGATTCATCCGCAATTATAGTTTTAAGGCAGAACCTTTGACAAGGCTCACATCATTAAAGATACCTTTCAGTTGGACCCCAGAAGCCGAGTCTGCGTTTGTTGAGTTAAAACGTCTGATTACCAACGTACCCGTTCTCACCCTGATCCAACTCTACCTTATATTGTAGAAGTGGATGCCTTGGATTTAGGAGCAGGGGCAGTTCTGTCACAGAGGACCCCAGTCGACTAGAAGGTTCATCCCTGCGCCTTCTTCTCGCGTCGCCTCAGTCCTGCGGAACGCAACTATGATGTTGGTAATTGGGAGCTGCTTGCCATTGGTCTGGCACTTCAGGAGTGGAGGCACTGGCTGGAGGGTGCAGTTGAGCCTTTCGTGGTGTTTACTGACCACAAGAACCTGGCCTATATCTGAGCAGCCCAAAGACTGAATCCTCGTCAAGGACGTTGGGCCCTGTTCCTGCCCCGCTTCAACTTCTCAATTACCTACTGCCCAGGTTCCCGCAACACCAAACCTGATGCACTGTCGAGAAATTTTGGATGAGGTGGACACCACCCCTGAGACGATTGTACCTGTGATCGGAGTGCTCCAGTGGGAGGTGGAGAAAAGGGTCACCAACGCCTTGAAATACATTTGTGTGCCTGTGGGATGTCCAACTGGCAAGCTGTTTGTGCCACAGGAGTTAAGGAGAGAAGTTTTGCAATGGGGACATGAGTCTAAAGTCGCTTGCCATCCTGGCATAAACCGCACATGTTTCCCAGAAGTTCTGGTGGCCTGGGGTTAATAAGGACATTCAGGAATATGTCACAGCATGTTCTGGTTGCGCCCGCAACAAGTCTTCTTACCGTTCCCCAGCTGGTCTGCTACACCTATTGCCCATCCCGTCCCGCCCATGGTCACATGTTGTACTGGACTTTGTCACAGGTCTTCCCATGTCCCGAGGAAAGGCTGTGGTTCTTAGTGTTCTTGACCGGTTCTCCAAAATGGCACACTTCATTCCTCTCCCGAAGTTGCCTTCTTCACTGGAAAATGCTAACCTGCTTATCGACCACATTTTCCGGATTCACGGCATCCCATCGGACTTGGTTTCTGACAGAGGTCCTCAGTTTGTTTCCCAAGTTTGGAGGGCTTTCTGCAAGGCAATGGGTGCCACAGCGCGTCTTTAGTCTAGGTACCACCCTCAGTCTAAAGGCCAGACAGAGCGGCTCAACCAGGACTTAGGAGCTGCTCTCCGTTGCGACTGTCACCATTATCCATCATCCTGGTCATTCCACCTCCCCTGGGTGGAGTATGCACACAATTCTCTCATCAGTTCAGCCACAGGTATGTTGCCTTTTAAGACTGCTTATGGCTATCAGCCACCTGTGTTCTCTTCCCAGGTAAGCGATGTCTCCATCCCCTCTGTCCACCTTCACCTTCGGCGTGCCCATCGGGTCTGGCGGGACACCCGAGCAGCACTGTCCAGAACGGCGGATCGTCGCAGGATTCCAGCTCCCCAGTACACTCCTGGCCAGATGGTTTGGCTTTCCTCTAAGGACCTTAAGTTGGCAAAAACTACAAAAAAGTTGGGTCCACGCTTCATTGGACCATTTCAGGTGGATGCTGTCCTCCTCAAATGCTCATTTTGCCAGGCCAGATGTGTGTGCTTTGTTGTTGTTTTCTTGGCAAACAGTACCTTGCCACACCCACAGCGATTCGCGAAAACTCACAAACTTCATGTTATGACATCATGAAGGCCTAAACACTCTTCTGAGCAATTATGAGGTAGATCAAGTTAACTCTTTTACTGCCAAAAACGTTAAATGACGTTTAGTAAAAACCTACGGAGGGCCGCCAAGGACGTTAAAAGACGTTCTCCAATTTTTTATTTTTTTGGGGGGAAACGGGTGGAGGAAAGCCTTGGCCAGCTGTGGTGAAAGTTTCAAGCAGATCTAGTTAGCCTAATGACTATTTTTGGCCCCTAGATGGCAGCGATGACTCTCTTTTGACAAGATTGGGTAGGCGTCAGTAGAAGACGTGAGGCGGAGCTAGAGGGGACAATGGCTGGGGATGGGAAGCGAAAATGGCGACCGGTTGCAAGCAGCTCACGCTTGAGCATTTTTTTCAAAGACAAAAAGCATCGACCAGTGCTAAAGAGCACATTGATGACGACGATGATCATCATCGATGATGATGATGGTGACTAAGAGGTTGGAAGCGTTGACGCGGCAGTAGAAGACGTGAGGCGGAGCTAGATGGCTGAGGAAGCGACCAATGGCGACCGGTTGCAAGCAGCTCATCGACCAATGCTAAAGAGCACAGTGATGACGACGATGATGATGATGGTGGCTCCGAGGTTGACGCCGAAGTTGGAAGCGTTGACGCCGAAGTTGGAAGCGTTGACGCGGCGGCTATGACCACGTCATAAAGCCTCACCGGCTAGCGATGCTAACACCGGAAAACGCGGAGCACAACCGAGCACGCTCAGGCGGACGTTCAATCGGACGACGAAGAGTGCCCCGAGTCCAATGCATATTCATCGGAGGAGTGGGTACAGTCTGCTATTTGCTATTCCTCGGAAAAAAAGGCAGTCAAGAAAGTGTAACGTCTGCACGCGAAAGGGGCAATCGCAGTGAAACGAATCTGTTGTGCAAATCCTGCTCCGTCTCCTTGCACGCAGGGGAGTGTTACAAAAAGAAAAACTGTATTTGAAACATCCACATAATTGTAAATAGTACCACAGTTGCACACATTTGTAAATAGTTTGCGAAATTGTTTTGTCAAATTGTTACACTGTTAAATGGAAATAAACGTATTTATCTATGAAAAAACACTTTATCATTGTTGGTGGTAGTGTTTTACAGAAGTAAAGCACTATTTAGGTGTTTGTGGCATCATTCATGGACAAAAAGAAGTGTACAATTCACTAGAGTGCATGAAATAACATCGTTTCACAAAAAGCTTGTTTTCTCCGTTTTTTGTTTCATTTGCATTTCAGTTGCATTTCGGTGAAACTAACCATTTTCTATTGTTGATTACTGAAAAACGGAATAAGGAAGAAACAAACTTTTTTTCTGATGAAAGATGAGAGTTCAATCTTTCATTTGGTAGTATGTGTGTTTCCATAGTCCAAACACAACATTTTCTGTGGACCTTGAAAGATCAGTCAAAATGCTTAAATCGGCTGGCGGCATCCCTTTTCTGAAAACGTCTGTCAGTCAAAGAGTTAACGTGGTTGGGAAAAAAAAGGTAGAGTTTTCATTTTAATTTTAAATTACCAGTAGGTGGTGCTGTCAGTACGAATAAATTAAGTTTATAGATCTATTCAGACCTGGACTCTCATCAAATGTGTGAAATTTTGAGAAGATAGGATCATCTGGGTCAAGTTAACTTGACCTTTTATTATTATAGCTTTTATTGTCACGATGAATCACAAGACTTCGCGGCGAAAAGTTACAATATTCTGTGTTGTGCATGATCAACATCTGACAAAATTTCAACTGGATCCCTCAAACAGGCTCGGCACAATAGATAAAAATGTAAAGTATGACATTTCTTGTCACTACTAGGTGGCGCTACATGTAGATGTTTTCAGGCCGTGGCTGTTAAGATGAATGAGAAGTTGGGGATTTTATGGAGCTTGTACAGCGGAGTTATTAAGCATTTCCTCTTTTTTGATGAAGGAAATATTGAAGGCAAAACTTGAGGCCCTGCCCCTGTCATATAGTATTTTAAAAAGTCAAGATTTTGCGGGGGGCGAGCCGGGCTGGTCCCACATGCCCGCCGGGGTCCCGGTGGGGTGAATGGGGGTTTGGTGGGGGTTTTGCGGGTGCGCCTCCCGCCCCCGCCCCGTTGGGGGGGCCCGCTGGTCGCTCCTCTTAACTCACTGCACTAGTTTTGCACAATACACTTTTATAGACATATAGGGCACGGGGGGGGGTGTCTGGGGGTTTGAGGGCGGCTGGGGCTGGGTTGGGGTGGATGGCAGGGGTGGATGGGGTGCGTGGGGGGAGCGGGGGCTGTGGGCCGGTGGGGTTCCTGGCGGGCCTGCAGTGCCCCGTCCTGCTGCGTTGGGTTGGGGGCGCGGGCCGCGTTGGGGTGGGGGGCGCTCCTGCGCCTGGGTTTGTTCTCCGGCCGGTGGCCCCTGCGGGGCCCGGGGGTCGTCCTTTGGCACTGCCGCGGCCCGGGGGGCCCTGAGGTGTTGCGCTTGCTCTGTCCTGGCAGGGGTCGACGGCTCCCCTCTTTGGTGGAGATTTTCATGCACGCCATATCCACCACACCAGCATCTATCGAAACTCAGACACAATCTTCCTCAGGTCATTGAATCGGTGGAGGCTGGTGTCTGTGGATCTCACTCCGCTTCGTCTGTCCTTCCTTCCTTTCCTCAGTCTCTCCTTTGGTCTCTTGAGGTCTCCCTGATTTGTTGAAATTTAGATGTCTCTGGGGTTAGTGAAGGACTCTGGTTGGTAGCCTGGTGGGTGATGTCTGGTCGGTGCTGGATTTCACTTTCCTTTCTTTTCTTTGGCCCTTTCTCGGGTTTCCTGACGGCCTCACGCCTCTGGCTGGAAGTGTTCGGTTTAGGGAAACGGTATGGGATTTTTATTTTTTTTATAGGTTTTAGGTGAACTAATGAACGCACGCACGCACATACACATATTCACCCACATACAAAAAAATATAAAAATACAAAAAATATATATATATATAGATATATATATACGTATAAAAATAAAAAAAAGAGAGCAATGATGATGACATGTCAAATCGGTAAAATTACCGAATGAACAATACTGAAGTCTCCAGAAAAAAAAAAAAGTCAAGATTTTTTCCCCAGTTGTTGTCCCATGTCTTGAGATGATCCATGCCAAGTTAGAAGTAAATCGGATGAAAACTGTTGGCAAATGGGCAAAAAGAATGACCACAGGGAATGTGCAAAATGGGCCAAAATTGGACATTCAAAAATTCATAGCTCACTTTCTATACATTTTAGGATATGGCTTCCACTGACTTTTTTGTGTGTCTCAGGGCGCTTAACGTGCTGCCAATTTTTGTAGCCCTCGGTCAAACATGCCGGGATTGGTGCATATTTTTTCACACTAGGGGGCGCTATATATTGTTATGTTATTATGGCAACTAAAAATGTTCACTCAGACCGAGGAGTGTGCAAAGTTGGTGAGTTTTCGTAAATGTTTAGGTCCCCAAAAATGAGATTGTTTACTAAGAAGAAGAAGAATTCTTACAAAAACAAGAGGGACCTCGCAGTGGTAGCTGCTCGGGCCCTATTAATAATACGAACGAAAAACTAGAGGGACCTCGCAGCGGTAGTTGCTCGGGCCCTAATAATACGAACGAAAAACAAGAGGGACCTTGCAGCGGTAGCTGCTCGGGCCCTAATAATAATACGAACGAAAAACAAGATGTTGAACAATTTGGTTCAATATGAGGCTCTGTACAAGTACAAATCTCTTGAGTAGTCACCGATACCAAGTACTGATACCACTAGTACCTATTACAGCATATTGCTGTAATTGTTTTTACAAGTTTGTACTGTTTATAAATTAGTTACTGTATTATTTATATTTAAAGAAATAAATTCACTGTAACCTATAGCAGTGGTCCCCAACCACCAGGCCGCAGACCGGTCGCGGGTCGTGGGCCACTTTGGACCGGGCCACGGCTGGCCACACAGTTTAAAGAATAAAAAAAAAATTACTGTACTTCCGGTTAATTTGATTTGCTGAGGCTTCAAAATATTTTATTTTGAAAAGTGACCGGATTCTCTCTGTTTACAAAGTTTCTTTGCTACGGAGAAAAGGCCCAGTGATGAGACAAGACAGGAGCCTATGACCAAGAAGAAAAAGAAAGATGCATGGACTTAGAGCTACAGGTGATTCCCACGCATGATGGCCCGTTCTGCGGTGAGCAGCTTTTAATTTAGCGTTGTGGTGAGTGAGTTACTCATGGACTTTAGATTTGTTCTGTGGTGCCTTGTTATGTTGGCATCAAAATGGGGCTTCACATTTATTATTCTATATCTACAAAATACCCCAGTTTTTGTGTTGCTCATATCATTAATAAGCATTACAATATTGACCTCACAATATTAAAGCATTGTTGTTACCCTTGTTATGGTGTTTGTGCTGCTAGTGCAGGTACATAAAAATGCATAGTGGCTTTGTGTTTGTTGTTGTAGCCTTTTATCAATCAGCCGGAGAACAGTCAAGCATCCCCACCCCCAACCCACTGGGTTGCCGGTCCGCGAAAGTTATGGACTTGTATGAACCGGTCCGTGGAGAAAATAAAAAAGGTTGGGGACCACTGTTCTATAATTCACAAATGTTTCTTGTATTCTAATAAATTGCAAGTAAATGCCTGTAATTAAATAATATAGTAGGCTATGTTGTAAAATTTTTATTTTCAAGTTGGCCTTCTCACAGCATGAACAAGGTTTGCTGTCTTACTGTCAGTGTACGCTAAATAAGCGGACACCCGAGACATAAAAAAAGCCTTAAAAAAAGGGAAAAAAATGTATCTTGTGTTTTTCAGGGACGAGAAATCTTGTGGCTTTCGAATTTTGCAAGATCACGTCCCATCCCTACAAACTACCCTTTTAACTTAACTCTTTGACTGCCAGACGTTTTCAGAAAAGGGATGTCGCCAGTGCCAGCCGATTTAAGCATTTTGACTGATCTTTCAAGGTCCACAGAAAATGTTGTGTTTGGACTATGGAAACACACATACTACCAAATGAAAGATTGAACTCTTATCTTTCATCAGAAAAAAAAGTTGGTTTCTACCTTATTCCCTTCTTCAGTAATCAACAATAGAAAATGGTTAGTTTCACCGAAATGTTCTGTTTTGAAACAAAAAGCGGAGAAAAAGAGCTTTTTGTGAAACAATGTTATTTCATGCACTCTAGTGGATTGTACACTTCTTTTTGTCCATGAATGATGCCACAAACACCTAAACAGTGCTTTACTTCTGTAAAACGCTTTCACCAACAATGAAAAAGTGTTTTTAGTTTGCAAAATACGTTTATTTCCATTCAACAGTGTAACAATTTGACAAAACAATTTCGCAAACTATTTACAAATGTGTGCAACTGTGGTACTACTTACAATTATGTGGATGTTTCAAATACAGTTTTTCTTTTTGTAACGCTGTCCTGCGTGCAAGGAGAGGGAGCAGGATTCGCACAACAGATTACTTTCACTTTCATTGTCCGTTTCGCGTGCAGACGTTACACTTTCTTGACGGCCTTTTTTTCCGGGAAATAAATAGCAAGTAGCAGACTGTACACACTCCTCCGATGAATATGCATTGGACTCGGGGCACTCTTCGTCGTCCGATTGAACGTCCGCCTGAACGTGCTCGCTTGTGCTCCGTGTTTTCCGGTGTCAGCATCGCTAGCCCGTGAACCTTTATGACGCCGTCATAGCCGCCACGTCAACACTTCCAACTTTGCCGTCAACCTTGGAGTCACCATCATCATCATCGATGATGATCATCGTCGTCATCAATGTGCTCTTTAGCGTTGAAAATTCCCAACTGTGAGCTGCTTGCAACATTGTCCGCTTCCTCCTCCATCTAGCTCCGCCTAACGTATTCTACTGCCGCGTCAATGCTTCCAACCACGGAGTCACCATCATCATCATCATCGATGATGATCATCGTCGTCATCAATGTGCTCTTTATCGTTGGTCGATGCTTTTCGTCTTTGAAAAAAACGGCTCTAGCGTGAGCTGCTTGTAACCGCCATTATGGCTTCTTCAGCCATTGTCCCCACAACACTCTAGCCCCGCCTCACGTCTTCTGCTGACGCCCACCCGATCTTGTCAAAAGAGAGTCATCGCTGCCCTCTAGGGGCCAAAAATAGTCATTAGGCTCACTAGACCTGCTTGAAACTTTCAGGACAGCTCCGCAAGCCTTCCCTGCACCCGTTTCAAAAAAAAAATAAAAATAAATGGGTGGACGTCTTTTAACGTCTTTGGCGCTCCTCCGTAGGTTTTTGCAGAACGTCATTTAACGTCTTTGGCAGTAAAAGAGTTAATGACCCTAACATTGTGAGTGTGTGTGTGTGTGTGTGTGTGTTTGTTTAGCTATCACAATTCTAATCTCAATTTCTTGGGCACTACAACACTCGCTATACTTCAATTCTTTCAATTATTATATCCTTCCCGCTTATACTTAATTCAGCAAAGGCCCTACAGATACATTTCATACATGTCACAGTTGCACGAAAGGCAAAAAAAAAAAAAAGAAGCTGATCGGCCATGGATGGCGCAGCGAGACAGCAAAAAAAACAGCACATCAAAACGACTGGCCGTCCACGGATTCACTTTATTAAGAAGAAGGAAAAAAACAATGGGCTCGGCGCCACCACGCGTTACAATAGTCCTAGGCTTCCACGGCATCAAAAAATATTCACTGCCAAAAACGAAAAAGCGCTACACATACATACAAAAACCAAGTAGCGCGACCTTGTGGCACGGTGCCACACTGCCGATTGTTACACATTTTTCCTCGGCATTTATCATTGTCGTCCGACAGTCGGGGTAGACTAAACTAAACTAAACTAAATTAAATAGAAATAAAGACAATCGCTTACCTCTTCGGGACGGCGAGGGCTGGCAAGCCGGGCAAGGGCAGGATTGTCATCTGTAGGAGCATGCATGCATGCATGCATGGCCCCCAACAAAATGTTTACTACATATGAAGGTGAAAGGCTTCACTTCGCTGGCATTAAACAGCTCTTTTGGACGTCTGCAAAAGTTGATCCCCGTTCACATTTATCCCTCTGAATTTTTGGCTTTGGGAAACAAATAAAGAATACATCCTGCATATGTGGACGGTCATAGTGTCTGGAGTCGTTTCTGCAAGTTCCATAACAGCTGTGTTTACTCGGCATGTTTTTTTCCCAGAGATCCAAAAACAACCACTAACAAAAAAAAAACACTTCCAGCATGATTTGTCAACGAGCCGGGTTCTTTTTGACCTCCTTCCGATTCAAGCTGCTGAAGTAACATGGCTTTGCGGTCTAAAAATAGCATTCATGCAGTACCCCATTGCACAGACACTGTATTGGATGGTACCTGTTGCTAGTGATGGCAAAATTAAGCTTCATGAAGCACTTGCGATACTTTTTGACTCTAGATGGTGCTCTTGGTTTAAAGATAAAGGCAGGTGCAATACAAATTGATTACATTTGCATTGCATCTTTGAATCATGAGCGCCATCTTGAGGAGTCAAAAAGTATCACAAGTGCTTCATGAAGCTTCATTTTCCCATCACTACTGTTGCCAGCATTTAACGGCAGCGCCAGCGCCTCTATTGCTAATGCAGCTATAGCGCCACTAATGGGGCGACAAGAACACGAAATAAGAAAACAACATCTGAGTATTCTGAACATTCTTGGTTTATTGGTACTTTCAATTGGAACAACATTTGGGTTGTGACTAGTGGTGGCAGGCTGACACTGAAGCTTCAAAGCAAACTTCGAAGCAATGACATTTTTTTTTAATTTCCATTGAAGCACTGCTTCAAAGCTTGCTTCTAATCATGTGACATGTGATTTATGAAGCAGCAATTGCTTCATTACCTTGAGTGAACCAACTGACTGGTTTGCGGCCCAATCGAATGGTCATGTGGCACTATCAGTGTAGGTCTTGATTTATCAGTGATCTATTTTGCAGCACGCACCTTAGCAGTTCCTGGTTAGCTCAGTACACACAGCACTTGGCTTACATATCCCAGGGTCTGTGAACCCCGTCTGGCTGTTTTTGTTGTTGTTTGTTACTCATATTTACATTTATTTATATAGGGTTAGTATAACCCTAATTCATCCATATTTCAAATGCCAATCATTTTCATGCTCAACAGCATAATGTGGTCCTTGTGTTGTTGTTGATTTTTGATTTGTGAGATAAAAAAAAAAGAGGAAGAAAGTGTTGGGGGAAGAAGGTGCCTCATTTGAGTGTTCCCCACCCCACATTATGGTCATAGCTCCACAGGCACACCCAACATATCACATATTTTCCCAGAACAGAGAAGAATGCTAATTGAGGAACGACTACTTATATTCATGGTGTCGGTGTCGGGTCAAAAGAGTCCCCAGGTGATCAGACACTGCTAAAAGGTTCTGAGCTGGACCAAATGGAGGAGTGTGTAGGGGGTGGTCACATGGTTTTACAAAATTTTAGTATTGAATTTATTATTTAGAGGGGTTTAGATAGTCAGAATGTTCAATGGTGTAATTGTAACAACTTAGGTCGGGGGTCGGCAACCTGCAGCTTTTTAGCGGCGACCTAGTGGCTCTCTGGAGCTTTTCAGTAATGTATGAAAATGGAAAAAAATTGACGGAAAAATATATATTTTTATGTTAATATGGATTCTGTAGGAGACAGGAGTGAAAGTGACTAGAATTTCTTGCTAGAATTCCCTAACATAAAGGTCGCCACGCAGCCAGAATTTGTTTTTGTTTTTTGGTGGAGGTCGTTGAGGAGGTGGGGTTGTCAAACACAACATGTCTTACACATGCATTAGGCTACATTACACCTAATGTAACATGATTGCAATTAGGCATATATAAGAAACTGATTTCATTTTTTCAATGATGTGCAAAATAACAGTTCACAAAAACACCAACGTGCGCACATTGACGTGACTCATCAGATACACAGAGACTGAGTCAGTGGACAGGGACACAACTCAGTGGAATAAATAAATAGTAAATATCAGTGATAACTGATTACACTAACACCATACACTAGGCCCTTCACTCTCAGGCTCGTCCGCGCGCAGTACATTGACTCCAATACAATTGCGCCACCTGAAACGCTTCCCCCGTTTCTGGTGCCATGTTGTCTCTTGTGCATGTAAATCTGATGTTAGTAGATTGTTTTTTTTATTGGAGATGCGTGTGTGGCAGCCCGGTGGGTTATTTAACATGGGTTTTTTGTCATGTTTGTGATCTCAGACTGTGTCCACTGAGCCCGCCAACGGTACTTCCTCCTCCTCCTCGGCTGATCGATGGTGAGCTATTTTATACAGTCAGGATAATTCTTGATTCTAGGCGGAGACTGTCCTTTGTGCTGCAAATGCCTGATGTAATCAGCAGCGTATGAGAGTCATCCAGTTTGTGCCTGCAGTAAGGCTTCCCATCGACCTCCAGCAGGATTGCTAAGACCTTTACCCATTCCGTCATGTCCGTGGTCACATGTGTCATTGGACTTTATTACTGGCCTCCCAGCTTCCCGAGGCAACACCGTAATACTGACTGTAGTAGATCGTTTCTCTAAAATGGCTAATTTCAACGCCCTGCCAAAGCTGCCATCCGCCCTTGAGACGGCAAACTTGTCAACCCGCCATGTTTTCCACGGAATCCCCATGGGCATTGTCTCGGACCGAGGCCCCCAGTTCATATCCTATGTGTGGATGAAATTTTGTGCAGCCTTGGGAGCCACAACGAGCCTATCTTCAGGCTATCACCAACTTTCACGCGCCGCTGACCGCAATCAACAGATCGCTAATTGGCAGCGGCTACCTGCTTCCGACTAAAACCCAGGTCAGGAAGTGTGGCTCTCCACAAGGAATATGCATCTGACTGGAGGTCCAGGAAGATGGATCCCCGTTTCATCAGTCCATTTGAAATTTAGTCTGTAGTCAATCCAGTCTCTGTCAAGCTCAAGCTCCCACCGACTCTCAAAGTTCATCCGGTATTTTACGTTTCACTAATCAAGCCAGTTGTCTCCAGTCCACTGAGCCCGCCGACGGTACCTTCTCCTCCTCCTCGGCTGATCGATGGTGAGCAAGTTTATACAGTCAGGATAATTCTTGATTCTAGGTGGAGACTGTCATTTGTGTTGCAATTGCCTGATGTAATTAGCAGCCTATGAGAGTCATCCACAGACTATTATAGGCAACAGCGGAAGACACATTATGTTTGTCGGACGATTCATCTGCTTGCCTCCACAATCCCAATGATAGATAATTGAATGATAGTTAACTACATAGCTCCACGTCTCTTGATCCACGATCCCTAGTTAACTACCTAGCTCCACGTCTCTTGATCCACGATCCCCTCTCGCTGTTTCTGGTCTGGTTTTGGTTGCCTCGTCTAGTCTTGAGTGTTTCGCACAAACCGCTTAGTTAATGACTTACTAGGCATTTAATGTTTAGGGTTTGGCACTGGCTGATGCAAAAACCTTTGTTCTCTTTGTCATGTTACTGTTAGCCTAGATGATTGCATCACCTTCAGTTGAAGCTTTGTTTTACAAATGAATGTCAAAACGTATTTGTGTCTGCCTTTTTGAGATCCAACTCCTGAACATAACAGCTTTGACAGTTGCCGTCATATTTTCAGGACCGAAGCACCATACCAGGACTATTCCGGCCTCAAATCTTGTACCTGTAGTTCCAGTCCACTTTCACCCCTGCTGACCCCGGACTTAAGCCATACACAGCATTTTTGCTCAGCACTAAAATCTAAACCATCTTTATTGTGTACCGTACCAAGACCAGCTGCAGTACCACGGATTGGTCTGAGAGGGCTCACAGGACCTTTACTTTTGTTAATGGCCAAAAAGTTGAAGCATTGCTAGACTCAGGTTGTTTCCAGTCTGTAGTCTTGTCGAGTTTAGTCCCTGAGGGGAGAGTGTATAAAGATAGAATGTCACTGACCTGTATTCATGGAGATGAGCATACTTAGCCAAAAGCTGATTTGTACTAACTGGGGCTCTAGCAGAAAACCTACCATTGAGTGTGATTCTGGACAATAACATTCTAACTTTACTTGATCTAATGTCTCAGAGTGACCAGACGAAAACATTAATTTTGGGTCTGAAAAGTCCATAGTTGAACCAGTTTGTTCCGTAAATGTCCTTACCAGAGCTCAAAAGGGTAAGGCCATTTTAAAGGAGTTACCTTTTTGGGAGGAAGAGGTTGAGGCTCAGCCTATTAAATAATAGGAAGACAAAAGCCCTGAAAAAGTAGGAAAAGTTTGCTGGTTCTACTAAAGGCCAGAATAAGTTGGCAAAGCCGCTTAGTCCAGTTGAGTTTGACATTCTCGCAGACACTAGTGCACTTTAAAAATAAGATCCATCTGAAAATTGGTTCAACAAGGTGTTAAGTCAGGGAGAAACAATCTCTTTGGGTCAGACTGCATATGTCGTCAAAAATGGTAAATGGTACTTTATTTACTTTGAATATATAGAATGACATTCTGCATCAAACTAAGGACAAAGTGGAAGCTCTTGATGCCTCGTCAGTTCAGCCAGCGGGTTAAGGAACTGGGTCACTTCATTCCCTGGGCGGCGCAAATGGGTCTTCAAAGAACTATGTGCCGGATTGATAATCAATCACTTTGTGTGTCGTTGCATGTAAACAGACAACTTAAAAATTACCGGTAACCAAATGCAGCTTTCTCTGCCTACATCAACATTACCCCAATCTCCGAGTGTTTAAATGCATGTTGCCTGAGCTGTAATGTTGCCTGCTTATCAGAGAAATGCAATGTGAAGATGACGCAGACTGCCCTTGTGCAAATGCTACATCTCTCTTAGTTGAAGTTATGGAAAATTACTATCACTGAAACATATATTACTCACCTTCTTCTTCTTCTTTTCCTTTCGGCTTTTCCCTTCAGGGGTCGCCACAGCGAATCAGTTGGCTCCATCTAACCCTCTGCATTCTCTGCTCTCACACCAACTACCTTCATATCCTCTTTGACTACATCCATAAACCTCCTCTTTGGTCTACCTCTAGACCTCCTGTCTGGCATTTGGAAACTCAGCATCCTTCTGCCAATATACTCACTATCTCTCTTCTGGAAATGTCCAAACTATCTCAGTCTGGCCTCTCTGACTATCTCCAAAGCCTCTAACATGTGCTGTCCCTCTGATGCACTCATTCCTGATTCTATCCATCCTGGTCACTCCCAAAGAGAACCAAAGCATCTTCATCTCTGCCACCTCCAGCTCTGCCTCCTGTCTTTTCCTCAGTGGCGCTGTCTCCAGAACAAACAACATCGCTGGTCTCACCACGATTTTATAAACCTTTACTTTCATTTTAGCTGAAACTTTTCTATCACACATTACACCTGACACTTTTCTACACCCATTCCAGCCTGCCTGCACACGCTTCAGCACTCCTTTTCCACACACTCCATTGTTCTGGACTACTGACCCTAAATACTTAAACTCCTCTACCTTCTTGGTCTCTTCTCCCTGTAACCTCACTCTTCCACTTGTGTCCCTCCCATTCACACACAGATAGTCTTGCTACGACTAACCTTCATTCCCTTCCTTTCCAGGGCAAACCTCCACGCATCTAGCTTTTCCTTCACCTGTTCCATGCTCTCACTACAGATCGCAATGTCATCTGCAAACATCATAGTCCATGGAGATTCCTGTCTAACCTCATCTGTCATCCTGTCCATTACCATAGCAAACAAAAAGGGGCTACGAGCTGATCCCTGATGTAGTCCCTCCTCACCACAGCTTTATTCCTCTGTAGTTGCCACAACTCTGCATGTCTACCTTGGGCACCAGCACACTTCTCCTCCATTCCTCAGGCATCTTCTCACTATCTAAGATCCTGTTGAACAACCCAGTCATAAATTCTACTGCTACCTCTCCTAGACACTTCCATACCTCCACAGGTATATCATTAGGACCAAGTGCCTTTCCACACTTCATCCTCTTCAATGCCATTTTCACTTCATCCTTACTAATCTTAGCTACTTCCTGGTCCACAACAGTCACCTCCTCTACTCTTTGTTTTCTCTCATTTTCCTCATTCATCAACTCTTCAAAGTACTCTTTCCATCTTCCCATCACACTACTGGCATCTGTCAACACACTTCCATTCCTATCCTTTATTACCCTAACCTGTTGCACCTGTTCCTATCTCTGTCTCTTTGCCTTGTCAACCTGTATAGATCAGTCTCTCCCTCCTTACTATCCAACCTAGCATACAAGTCATCGTAAGTCACTTGTTTGGCCTTTGCCACTTCTACTTTCACTCTACGCTGCATTTCCCTGTACTCCTGTCTACTTTCCTCAGTCCTCTTAGTTTCCCACTTCTTAGCAAATCTCTATCTGTGGATCCACTTCTACACCTCCTCATTCCACCACCAAGTCTGCTTATCTCCTTTCCTTCCAAATGCCACACCAAGGACTGTCCTACCTGTCTCCCTGATCACATTTGCTGTAGTTGTCCAGTGATTTGGAAGCATCTCTTGACCATCCAGAGTCGGTCTCAACTCCTTCCTGAAAGTCATACAACACTCTTCCTTTTTCAGCTTCCACCATTTCGTCCTCTGCTCTGCCTTTGCCGTCTTTGTGTCTTCCTCACCACCAGTCATCCTACACACTACCATCCTATGCTGTCTAACTACACTCTCACCTACCACTACTTTGCAGTCGCTTATCTCTTTCAGATTATGTGAACCACCATCTGTCCTTCTGCGTTCCTCTCCTGGATACCAAACTTTCCCATCACCACCTCATCATCTTTGTTTCCTGCACCAACATGTCCATTGAAGTCTGCACCAATGACAACTGTTGACATTCAACATTTTCAATTTATATTTTTACTGTTTTTGAATTTACTTATAGGTACAGTATATAGATGCCATATAACTGTGTAGTTAAATGAATAACACTGTGATAATGATTTTGTGAAATATATTGGAACCTCTCACTCCCTGCCAGCTCTTGAGATAAGAATGTGTATGTTTTAAAAGTTGTCAAGTTCTCATGTCATTAGTCATTTGGTCGTAAAAACTGAAGGTCCAAGGTCAAAGCCTGTCTACATCATTTCTCCGAGGCTGGTGGGGAGCTGAGATAATCGTATCAGTATCATCATTTCTGCTTATTAAGAACACTAATTCTTTGTCAAGTCTAAGGGGGAGAGAACCTTTTTTACTAGTATAAAGCAACTGTGTGTTTCCATATTCGACACACTGGAAGCTTAACATCACCTTTCGAATGTAAGCTTTTTTCCTGTGTCTTAAGAGCTCTTGATAAACTCCTTGCAAGGGATACTTTTTCATACGATCTCAATTCTGATTTATTTGAACACGCAAAAGATTACACTTAATAAAGTAATCAAATAATGCCTTCACAACTCTCTCACTTCTAGGGATGCTCTGCATCATTTCATCAAGGTCCAACCAAAAGTTCTCCTTCTCCTCCAGCTCACATCCTACCTGTGGTGCATACCCACTAACAACATTGATCATCACACCTTTGATTCCTAGCTTCAGGCTTATCACTCTCTCTGACATTCTTTTTACCTCCAGAACATTCCTAACAAACTCCTCCTTCATGATAACTCCTACTCCATTTCTCTTCCCATCTACACCATGATAGAATAACTTGAACCCTGCTCCTAAACTTCTAGCTTTGCTCCCTTTTCACTTGGTCCCCTGAACACACAGTCTGCCCACCTTTCTCCTCTGCATCATGTAAACCAGCTCTTTTCCTGTCATAGTTCCAACATTCAAAGTCCCTACTCTCAGTCCTAGACTCTTGGTGTTCCGCTTCTCTTTCTTCCTAAGAACACACCTTCCTCCTCTCCTTCTTCGACCAACAGTAGTCCAGTTTCCACCCTGTAGGTCAACAGCACCAATGGCGGTTGTTGTTAACCCCGGCCTCGACCGATCCGTATGGAAGTCATATATTTGATTCGCATATTTGATTTGGCCAAAGTTTTTATGTCGGATGCCCTTCCTGACACAACCCTCTGTATTTATCCGGACTTGGGACAGACACAAGAAGGCACTGGCTTGTGCTCCCTTGCGGCTACATTACATATATTGCTCATCAATCCTCTGAATTAGCCCTGTTCCGGTGACTTTACAGGCTTCGCCATTGCTTTCCTCTTCTCGGAAGTTCTAACCGCCAAAATCTGACAGTATTGACATTATTTACCTGTAATACACATAATCTACATGCCACAACACAGTTGCTGTAAATTTTACAGTATTTAACTGCAAAATTATACAGCATGTTACTGTTATTCAGTTTTACCCATAATGCACTTCATACAGTTAAACATTGTAAAATGAAAAATCAAAGAACATACTGTAAAATTTTCCTGTAGACAATACAGCAATTTGTTACAGTGCATGAACAGATACTGTAATTCATGCATATGCACAGCCACAAAAATTGTAGGGGGACAGGTAGTTATATTTACGATGGGTTTGTGTTGCCAACCAAAACTTAAAGTAGTTAAAACCTACACCAAATACAAGAGTAAAGTTTACACAAGTTTTTCTTCATAATATCGCAAATATACGAGAAATAAACTTGCAAATTTGCGACAATAAAGTGGTAAAGCTGCAAGATAAAAACTAATAAATTTACGATAAATAAATTCGCAAATTTGCGAGACAAAAAAAAACCCTGAGAAACTTGCAAGAAATACACATAGCGTACTTGGATGCTTGTACCAATACTTTTTGGGCCGGGTTTTCAAACAAGGTGATAGTACAGTGGAACCTAGGCGTTCAAACACCTCGGTAGTCATACATATCAGTTTGACCAAAAAATCTGAGAAAAAAATGCCTCTGAGTTTTTACCTCATTCTCGGAGTCCCAACACCCAAGCAATGCCAAACGTACCTTGAACGGGTAGCCGAGTCAAGCCAAGCGATGATGAATGGACACGTCATGACAGTCGAGACGACGCGCTGCTCATTTCAAGCCAGAGCGTGAACACTCACGGAGGTACTCTGACGTTCGCGAGTACATTTTGATTTTTCCCCTAAAATATTCTTCGCCATTGGCCCCAAGAAACACAACAGTGCCAGTGTCAGCAAAGAAAAATAGAAAGTGCTACGAACCGCAGTGGATTTAAGATAGGAGTTAATGAAGCTGGCGCGAGTTCCATCCACCCTATTAGGCTGTTTAACAATGTGCCTGACGTTAAAGAGCAGACGCAAGGACCCCTTAGTAGTCTTAACAAAATGCCCAATGTAAAATACACTAACTCAGCACTGAACTAAAGCATGCATTAACATAGCAATAATGAGGAATTTACAGCAGGCCCCGTACATTGTGTATTCTTCATCCACCAATGCCATCACAACACAGCAAAAAAGGTAAGGTATTTTTTCTATTGTTTAAATACTGTACAGGGTGTACATGTGTTTACATAAATATAAATCAAATTAAATCAGAAATAAATTAAAATAGAAATTTTCTGTTTTTGGAGCTTGGGTGATCGGATTAATTTGCATTAACATTATTTCCTATGCAAAAATTTTTGGGGGAGGTTGAACAAATCGATCTTTGAACACTTCACTGGAATAAATTATGTTTAAACTCCAAGGTACCACTGTAATTGTTTTATTAGAGATTAACCATATCATATTAAGCATTCACACTTTGAAGCTTTTAGTACTGCCAGCGACGCAAAGACTTTGCAAAGGTCCACACCCTGAGGATCAAGCATTCAAGTTAATTTGTTCAAATATATATTTACTTGTACAATTATGTTTCCAGAATTATTATTTACACATTCATACATTCTGGTCTTTTTTTGTACAAGTAGCTAATTTCATGTGTCGAATCCGCTGCTGTCTGTCATTCACTTACATTTACCTAAAGTATGCTAGCTTCTGAATGGTTAGTGTTTAGTCAGCTGATAGGGGATCAGGAAGTGTTGTCGCTCCTGGCTGCAGTGTATGATGAGTAAAAGAAGAAATCCGTCTTCATCCTGACTTTTCATTTTATAAAGAGTGTTCCATTAACCACCAATGAATCCTCACGTTATTAGTTCCTGTTGGACAAAAGCCAGCACCTCGTCCAGACTGCGTGTATTTCTCACAAGTTAGAGATTTTTTCTCGAGTTTATTTCTCATGATTTTACACGTTTTGTTCTTATAAATGTGTGAGTTTCTTTCTCTGAATCGCCCCGCCCCCTCTTTAAAAACAAACAAAAAATTATACATGCCCCTAAATACGGCGTCTTACGTGCCAGTATCCCGAAGAGGCACGTCGCTGTGAGGGCCCTTCATCGTGGCTCTAGTTTATTTTGAATTTTAAACTCGCAGTATTTTTTGGCCATGTCTGCTTATTAGCTGGATATGTACTCTATTACAGAATGTGATGAAGCAATAACTGAAAAATAATAAGATGTCATAATTTAGGAGGACTGACTGGTTGGGAATACACATATTGTAGAGCAAGGCACCATGACCGAAGTGCTTTTTGTGAGGAGACAATTTCCATTGACTATAGCTACACACTTGAATTTACAATAATTTGTGCGAGTCTGTACTATTGCAATTAGTGGTGCATCAGCCGTTTTTGTTCCTCCCATGTACATTCTTTTTTTTCTGTCTAAAAGGTTGCCAAGTGCAGTTTTAACCAGGCATAGACAAACCACTCCTTTTACCCATACTTTAGCAGTCAACACGCCTATGAAGAGGGGTTGGAGCACAGAAAAGAACATGAATATACCAGGTGGCACTACACTTGAAAATCTCATTATGTTTTCAGGGACACAATGAAGGACAATGTGAGGACAGGATGTCAAAGAAAATCACATGATGCACTTCTTTTCACCTGGAGGGGAGATTTTTAACCATTGCCAAAAAAAAAACAAGAACAGCAACACATTTGAATGATGTATCACATAAATACAATTTGTCATCATTTTGTATCATTTATTTAATCTTTTTTTGTGTTTAACATATATTAATAGCACAGTATGTCTGCAAATACATGTGTTCTTAAATAGTTCATCTTTAGCTATTTAAATGGTATTTCAAGATTATGTATGCGCTGCTTTTGTTACAATACAGCTACACATAAGGATCACCTTTGTCTCCAAGATAGTGTTTCTGATTACATCTTGAATCTATTCACAAGTGTGCAAATAATATATTTTAGCGTAAAAGACAAATATGCAGTAGTTGTAAAGTATTTGCCCCACCAAAATGTGGCCTATAACTGTGTGGCAGACAATGCTCATTTAAAACACAAAAGCACATACTCCTATTCATACTACAGCTGCCCTCTTTCAGAACTATATTCAAAGGCCACTTGCTGCTCAGATTTTTCCCCTATGGTAAAAATAGGGTAGGTGCCACTGTCTCTTGGAGGGAGAGAAGGGGCGTTCCTGTAAAGAGGCAAAGCCCTTTCCACTTGAGGACATTTTAGAGATGCACTGTTCGCTTGTACTGGGCAGTTGATTGTAAAAAATGTAGGATGGATGGGGGGGGGGGGGACATCCCCTATCCCACCCTCCCCATCATCTTATAATAGAGCTGCAGCTAACGCTAATTTCAGCCATCAATCAATGAGTCAGATTAAAAAAAAAAAAAAAAAGTTAAAATGTTAATAATTTTTAAAATGGACATAACATATTGATCAATTTTTTCCAAAGTAAAAGCACTTATTTATTCTGGTTCAGACTGCCCAAAGACAGCTGGGCTAGGCTCCAGCATGCTCGCGACCCTCGTGAGGACAAGCGGCTCAGATATTGGATGGACAAAGATAATCAATCCACTTTCATAGAGGACTACAGAAGTTGGAGAGAATTTATTGTTGAGGAGCTGAAATTCTGAGTTGTTAGACATCTCAACTCAACTTAATTTATAAAGCACTTTAAAACAAGCATTGCTGTGTACAAAGTGCTCTACATGGAACAGAAATCAGTCATGCAGTAAAGACAAAACAAAAATTGTAAGTAAGTATACAAGAAAAATAAAATTTACATAAACAAATTAATAAGAAGTAGGTAAGTGAATAAATAAATAAATAAATAAACGCATAACACAAAATACAGAGACACCACAAAGCACTGAAACAATGCTAAGTCTCATGGTGAGCCAAAAGCCGAAGAATACAGATAGGGTTTAAGACGTGTGTTAAAAGTAGCTAGAGAGGAAGATTGCCTAATATTTTGTAGAAGGTCGTTCCAAAGGGAGGGACCGGACCGGCAACTGCAAAGGCTCGATCCCCTCTAAGCCTCCGCTTTGTCCTCTGTACCTCCAGTTGTGTCTGGCCTGCTGACCTGAGGCTGCGTAGGGGTGCAGGAGCTCAGTGAGGTAGGGTGTGGCAAGACCATTTAGAGATTTAAAAATAAGTAAAATAATCTTAAAATGGACTTTAAATTGCATGGGCAGGCCAGGATAGGAGTTATGTGCTCCCTCTTACGGGCACCAGTTAGGAGACGAGCAGCAGCATTTTGAACCAACTGGAGACGCTTGAGGGAGGACTGGCTGATTCCAAGATACAGTAATCCAGCCAAGATGTAACGAAGGCATGGATTACCGTTTCTAAATGCTGCTGAGATAGGAGAGTCTTTACTTTGCCAGCTGCCTAAGATGAAAAAAGTTGGATTTGACAAGAGCACCAATATGCCGGTCCAGTTTAAAATCACTGTCCATCTTAACACCCAAGTTTGAGACTGTTGGCTTAAAATGGGACGCCAAAGGAACACCATATGACAGTGTAGCAATGCAGAACTCGGAGCAAGGCTAACACAGAACATTCTCTCAGCCAAATAGGATCTAAACCACTCAAGAGCACTACCCCTAATGCCCACCCGGTGCTGTAAATGAGCCAACACAATACTGTGGTCTACTGCACCAAACGCTGCATATCTAAACGATTCATCGATTATCAAAAGTAATTACCGATTAATTTGATAATCGATTAGTTCTCGATTAATCGTTACACCTCTAACATAGTATTTCAAATACAAACAACAAATTCAACAACTTAACTTAAATAACAAATTTTGTTTGTGAGGAGACGAGTTCACATTTTTTTTGTCTTTTAACCCTCATCATGCCGATTGGCCACAAAGACTGAAATATATGTATATTGCTGTCACATATCCCAAGTGGTTTATTAAATTATTAATATATTTAGTGTCTCTCTCCATGAAATCTACTAATGTCACATCATCCCTTATTTAATAATTCCTAAATATATAAACGTGGGGTTCCACAGGACACCAGTCAAAAACACATAATTGTAATCAATGTAAGTTTTAATTAAGTCACTAGCAGTTTTAAAAACACAGACACAGAGAGGATGTCCACTTATGACTTTCTTTTAGTGACCACCAACACACAGCATATTAGTTATCAGATCAGATACACAATTAAGAATACAGTAAGATATTTTCCTAAGAAATGGTAACCCATCTAAATTAATGTTACGATCCATTTTCCATACTGCTTATCCTCAATAGGGTCATGGGTGTGCTGGTGCCAGCTGAATGTGGGCAAAAGGCGGGGTACACCCTGGACTGAACCTCAGCCAATCGCATGGCACATATCAATAAACTTTGAAAAACAAGCATTGGTAACTCACATTCCCTGTAATGCTGTGGAAGCTCTCTGCAGACCATGGCTTGTGGTGTAAGATGAGACTGCAAAAACGTCAGGAAACGCTTACTAGAATATTTGAACTTTTTTTGTGGTTAATCAGCAGCGCATTAAATGGTGGCAGATACATCCGGAGTCCTATTTAACAGGAATTCGAATTTGATTGTGTAATTCTGAACACAGCCTCATCCCCATTTACAAAAAAGTGCGCACACTTGTGCAATGACACTTTACTTGTTTATTTTGTTTTATTATTTTATTTTTTTTTTTTTGCTTTCCTTCTTGAAAAAAAATCAGTTGAGATATGTAAGTTATAGGCCACGTTAATGGTTGAAAAACCTAGAAAATTACTTACCTAGATGTCATTTATTCATATGGCAAAAACCTGGCATTTGAACAGGGCTGTGTATTCTATTTAGATCCTGTGTGTGCATGCCTGTCTACAAAATGTGTTCAAATCCATGCCCATGATGACTGCATGGAAACTTCCCATTGCAACTATTTGTTATTGTAAAATATGAAATATCTCAACAGCATTGGTCATCTGCCTATAGTTTTCCCCAGAGCAGCGATCCTGTCACCTCTGTCACAAACACTATCAGACTGATAATGCTAATGAGTGAGGGACAATCAGCTGCAACCGACATTACCCAGAACTAGCAGTTAAGGTATTCAAAAACAGTATATCATAACTGTTCCCTAGTTTTAAAAGTGAAGCAGAGATTTCAGAGAAATGGAGAGAACTGAATTTTCAGTTATGAGGTGCCTTCCCTTTTAACAGTGTATGGAATGCACTCGAATCCTGTTTAGACATCATTAGTGGTGCTGCGCTCACTTAAGTTGTGCAAAAATTATTATTCATTAATTACAAATATATATTTCTATTTATTTGGTATGGGCATCTCTAAAACATTGTCTACACCAGATGCATGCTTTCGTGTTTTAGCTCAAGCGCTATCTCTATCTTTATTTATCTATCTTTAGCAGTGATGTATAATGAAAGGCAGAATAATTGAATGTTCTCCTATTAGATGATATAAGGTAAAATAAACCTATGTATCTACTTGTTGCCATTAAGATAAAAAAACAAGTCATGGCTTTCTGGTAGTATATCAGCTTTGTGTTGAACAGGCCCAGATTTCACAATGAGCTAAGTCAGTTTGTGAGTAGGTTGTGATAAGATTATTATTTCTGTCTTTTTGTTTTGTAGTGTGCCGTGACATTTTTCTTAAGTCTTAAAAATTTTGGAAAAAGTGGTACACATGCAACTAAACACTTTCCTGGACGAAAATAACATCTTGGAGGTTTTCCAGTCAAGTTTTAAGACGATGCATAGCACAGTCAGCCCTGTGATGAGATTTTAATGACATCCTCCTGGCAAATGACACTGGAGACTATGTATGTCTCATTGTGTTAGATCTGACTGCAGCGTTTGATGCAGTGGACCACAGTATTCTGTTGGCTACAGCACCAAGTGGGCATTAGTGGTAGCGCTCTTGAGTGGTTTAGATCCTATTTGGCTGACAGAACGTTCTGTGTTAGGCTTGCTTGCTCGGAGTCCCGCACTGCCCCACTGTCATATGGTGTTCCACAAGGTTGTATTTTGGGGCTATTACTGTTCTCATTGTACTTGATGCCCAAAGAAAACATGGAATTTATTTTCATTGCTATGCCGATGACAGTCAGATCTATGTTCCGCTTAGTAAAAAGGACGCTTTCTCATTGAGGCCACTTTTTTCCTGTCCTGGGGGAAATCAAAGTCTGGATGGCTTTAAATTTCTTGAACTTCAACGAGAAGAAAACAGAAGTTATGGCCTTTGGTCCCAGTGGCTCTTCCTATTGACTTGTGTCCTTTGGCGCACTTAAACCAACAGTCTAAAACCTTGGTAATTACTTTTGAAAATCGATGAATCGTTTAGATATGCAGCGTTTGGTGCAGTGGACCACAATATTGTGTTGGCTCGTTTACAGCACCAGGTGGTGGGCATTAGGGGTAGTGCTCTTGAGTGGTTTAGATCCTATTTGGCTGACAGAATGTTCTGTGTTAGCCTTGCTCCGAGTCCTGCACTGCTCCACTGTCATATGGTGTCCCATCTTAAGCCAACAGTCTCAAATTTGGGTGTTAAAATGGAAAGTGATTTTAAACTGGACCGGCATATTGGTGCTCTTGTCAAATCCAACTTTTTTCATCTTAGGCAGCTGGCTAAGGTAAAGACTCTCCTATCTCAGCAGCACTTAGAAACGGTAATCCATGCCTTCGTTACATTTTGGCTGGATTACTGTAATGCACTTTATCTTGGAATCAGCCAGTCCTTCCTCAAGTGTCTCCAGCTGGTCCAAAATGCTGCTGCTCGTCTCCCAACTGGTGCCCGTAAGAGGGAGCACATAACCCCTATCCTGGCCTCTCTTCACTGGCTGCCCATGCAATTTAGAGTCCATTTTAAGATTATTTTACTTATTTTTAAATCTCTAAATGGTTTTATCTTACCTCACTGAGCTCCTGCACTGCCCGGTGCCTTAGATCATCAGGCCAGACATAACTGGAGGTACAGAGGACAAAGCGGAGGCTTAGAGGGGATCGAGCCTTTGCAGTTGCGGTTCCTCCCTTTGGAACGACCTCCCACAAAATATTAGGCAATCTCCCTCTCTAGCTACTTTTAAAACCCGTCTTAAAACCTGTATTCTTTGGCTTTTGGCTCACCGTGAGTGTTACGAAATTGATGCTTATTTTATTGATTTAATTATTTACTTATTCACTCACTAATTTACCTTCATCTTGTCATTAATTTATTGATATAAAGTATATGTACTTGTATATTTACTTAAAATATTTGTTTTGTTTTCTTGTTTTACTTATCTTTACTGCATGACTGATTTATGTTCCATGTACAGCACCGTATACAGCAATGCTTGTTTTAAAGTGCTTTATAAATAACGTTGAGTTATCTAGTTTACAACTGTTTCTTGTATTCTAATTTACAGTAAATTCTTGTATACCAAAATAATACAGTAGTTGTAAAATCTATCCATCCATTTTCTTAACTGCTTATTCCTCAAAAGGGTCACTGGAGCCTATCCCAGCTGACTTCGGGCAGTAGGCGGGGTACACCCTGAACTGGTTGCCAGCCAATCGCAGGGCACACAGAGATGAACAACCAATCCAGACTCGCAATCACACCTAGAGACAATTCAGAGTACTCAATTAACCTGTCTTTGGAATGTGGGAGGAGACCGGAGCACTCGAAGAAAACCCCTGCAATCACGGGGAGAGCATGGAAACTCCTACCCCGGAAGGCCGAAGCCCAAACTCGACCTCACGCCCTCAGTCAGCACTGGGAGGCAGACATGCTAACCAGTCATCCACTGTGCCGCCCTAGTTGTAAAATCTATCCTCATTCTGCAGCCGAGTGCATAAGTTAATATTAACTGTAATAATGCCTGCTTATCGGAGAAATGCGATGTGAAGATGATGCAGACTGCCCTTGTGTTAAAATATTACCCAACAAATTCGCTGAATTCTTGTGCTTACTCCGGTGACAATACAGGGTCCGCTATTTGCTTCTTCTCCTCTAGAGTACCCACCAAAATCCGACAATATTTACAGCATTTACAAGTAATACACATATATACATGCCAAAATATAGTTGCTGTAAAAAATTACAGTATTTGAACACTAATTATACAGCCAATTACTGTACTTTGTTTTTACCCATAATGCACTTTGTTTTACCCATAACACTGCGATATACAAGAAAATACTGTAAAACTAAAAAACAAAATTCTGTATTTTTTTACTGTAGATTTTACAGAAATTTGTTACAATGAGTTTAAAGTGTCTGTGTGGAATAAACATCAGTTAAACAAATATGTAGAGAGCCGAAGCTTGCAAACTGTCGCTATGGAATTATGAATACATTTGTTTAGGGAGTTTGATGGTTTTAGCCAAAGTGTCCTTTTCAAATCTGCAGTAGAACATATTCAAATCGGTAGCCAAACCCATGTTCTCTGCTTGGAAAGATGGTCCCCTGTAGTTAATGATCAACTGCAGACCTTCCCACACTTTGCCTGCTATTAGAATCATAGCTCGTCTGTTTTGTAAAGCTGAGTTGTGATTGGTTGTTACCAATTGAGTCCTGAGCTACTATGATGTCATTTTCAGTTCACAGCAAGTGGCAAAATGGTTGCCATCATGAGATGGATTAAAATGGGTGGATGTTGCTGCTTAATTCATTTTCGCTGTGTTTAGACTGGGGCTACATAAAACATATTGTAAAGACATTGGGTTGACGTCAACTTTAATTAAACCTTTGTTTCAGGTCACTGGGATGAACCCGCCAAAAAACTGCTCCTCATTATTACAAAGTTGCTCCTCAAATGACACCATTGATTAGCAAATGTCCTTTTAAACCCCCCCAAATAAAATAACAACAACACATTATTTTATTGTCATCCTTATTTTTATTTTGTATGCTGTAAAATATACTTTTCACATTTTTTGCACATAATTTTGAAGTGGAATGAAAATTATATATCCTTTTCTCAATTTTAGGCAAATACAAATCTGGTGTGCATTTGTATTCAGAGGCAGGTTACATCCTGAACTGGTTCGCAGCCACATGACAAATATACAGTAGACAAATAACCATTCATACTCACCCACATACAGATAATTTGAAGTTTTCAATTAACCTACCATGCCTGTTTCTGGAATGTGGGAGGAAACAATACTCGGAGAAAACCCACACCTGCACAGGGAGAACATGCAAACTCAACACAGAAAGGCTGTATCTTGGATTTGAATCCACAACCTCTGAAATGTGAGGCGGATGTGCTAACCAGTCGACCACCAAATCTACTAAAACATTTCAGACCTTAAGATGTCATCTTAATTTTCAGGAGAACAGAGCATGGTATTAAATTGATAGCTATTGAGCTCCACATTGGACACGCTTATCTACATATAAATGGCACCAAATACTAGCGATTACATCAAATATATTTCAAGTAGAGGTGAAAAGTGTTATGAGTAATTTTCTGTGACTTCTCTGAATTTACTTGTCATTTCCAGCCTGGAATACTCATGTGGGTATCAACATCCATCAAAAGTCAAATTGCAGACAATAGACATATTATGTTATTAACCTGCATGCAGTGAATAAATGCTCAAGTGATATTCAAGTCCATTCTAGAGCGAAAAAATTGTCACTTTCTTTATTGATAAAGCTGTTCAGTATAAATTTGACAAATTATCCCCAAGTGGGAAGTATGATGACACAGATACTGCATGTAAAATGAGTTCCAGTTTTATTCCTACATAGCAACTCAGTAAGTAATTGATCAGTAACAAGTAGGCTATCTTCAAGTCTCATACAGTGACAGCATACAACTCTTGTACTATCTGTCAAATCTTATTGTTTTCTAAAAACAGTGTTAAACATTTAATTAACTATTAACTAATCATCTGATGTAGGTAAATGTATTAATAGCTCACCAATCTACTCATGATTGTAAGCTTGTTTCCCAATGCGACTGTTATTGTCTTGCCAGCAGTACTGTGAACACTTTGAACAGCGTTGAACAGCATGTAACATTTCTCTCTGAACATTGTACACCGATGACACGACCCATCTAGCCAAAAATGACCATTCCTCATGTTATTCCGGAATTTGAAACTTTTATGATATTGTTTTCACAACGTGATTTAGTATAACAAGGGAACAAGCAAACATGGCCTTTATTTTAGGTTGTTTTAGGTTGTTTTTTTTTTAGTTATCCCTGCCACCTCAGTAAACTACTGAAAAGTTGTCATAATATTGCAATGATGCAGCAATGAGTAATCTGTCCATCATTGATCAAGCGTCCGTGGTTGACATTGCCCATATTGGCACAACACGCTGAACAGGATTTAAAGCAAAACCAACAAAAACATGTAGTATTATACTTTTTGAATACTTTAAAAAGAAAGACAATTTTCAAACGATCAAATAAATCGGCCACCTCCAGTCTACACAGTAAACAGTCCAAATGCTGCAGAATTCTCAAACAAAGTTGTCCAATCCAATGACCACTTTTCTGCTTATGTGTCCACCCACTCTAAGCGAGATCACCATTGAAATATCCCATCTCTACTCCACCCAGACCAAGGCCAAGCAACTGGATATGGGTATGGATGAGCTCCTTACATTCTATGGGATTCGTTTGACATCTTATTACAGCATTGTTCCGCAAAGTCATTGCTCTGGTCAGCTGACACTGATGCACATAATCTAAGCATTTCAACTGCAATGCAGAGAAATTGATTTGACAAAATAATAACCTCACTATAGATAATTGAAGATCCGTTCTTCAAAGTTAGGCCAATCTTCACTGAGCTGAACAAGTCTTACAATGTCATGCCATATCTAGAATGTGGATGAGAGCATGATAAGATATTATGACCATTATGGATGTAAGCAATTCATAAAAGATGTGGAGTCTTGCATCATCCATGGGATACAGCAGTGATGTGCGGTCAGGGCAGGCAAGGTAGGCACTGCCTGCCCCAGCTAAAATGAAAGTTGAAACCGTTTGGCTATTTCTATTTATTTTAATTATTTCTTTCATTTCAGAAAGCCTACACGACCTATAGGTTTAAAAGTGACAACATTTGGTGATTTTCATACCTCAATTAAAAATGACTCATTACTTCGTCTGGCCTGCAGGCAAAAATGCTGCAAAAATTATCCTCCTGAAGGCACACCGCTACTGTGCTTTTCCTAGCCCTGTCCGCGTAGCGATGTGTGTTCGCGCATGCATAGTCAGTTTCCTAGTAGAAAAGTCCTTTCTGCAAATATGCAGATCGCTACGCAGCCTTTTTACGTCGCTGTATTATTTTTTTGCAAACGTACGTTCTCTCAGTGCATTCGTGAATTCAAAACACACTTAGTACACAGCAAAGCGGTAAGATGACGCCACGCTGGAGAATATAAAACTATTTTCACACCTTTCTTTTGAGGAAAAATGTCAGCTTTTGAAGGATGGGAGACCAACGTCTTAGCTACCGGATCTTCAGCAAAGTTAGGGACAGTTAATTATTCGTACTTTTCACAAAGAATAGTTCAAAAGGACTTTGTGGGTGTGCTTCGATTAACTGGCTGTTTCATTGTACATGATGTTGTTTGCCATTGCTATTGCTAGCTTGATTTTGCGAGGAATCAGGCTGTTTTACTGGGAGATATCCACTTTACTACATTATTTCCGGGCGGGTTTGAAATGGTCCGTTTTTCATTGTGCGGCAAATGGGAGGCGGAGTGCACTTCAACGTTTACTGTGGCTGGCGGACCGCCCACTGGCTGTGACGGTGGACCAGAACTTTAGCTGAGTGGCAAATGTTGAGCTGCCGCACCGGAGGCGATGGGTACGGGGGAAAAAATGCAGAGCAAAAAATGTAAGACTTCAAAAGAGAGTCATGTTTTTTTTTTTTATCCATAATGAGGAGGCATATGTTAAAATAGTTTGAATGTATGGCATCTTGTATCTGAGTATCAAGTATCTCGAGGTCATATGGTCACCCTAGGATATGTTGTACAAACGCCTGGCGATACACAAATTTGTAATTGGTGTGTGCGTCTTAATTTGCGGCTGCCTGTCTACCTAAACCTAGAGCTCACTGAGCGTCACTGGGCTACATGCATCATATGCAGCCATATGGGGGATCCCACACCCTCCCCCCAAATACTGGATTAGACCAAGAGTGTTGTTTTTGGTCTTGCAGAGCAGGGTGAGGTGCTTCAAGGTTGCAAATTCCATCATGACAACCTCTCGACTTCTCTTTTACTCTTTAATAAGATGACCAAGAGGGGATATGAAAGCTGTGACATGATGAGGGGAAACTTTTTGATGCTCCCTTCAAACCAAAGAGTGAATTGATGAATCTACCTCAAGGAACCTCAGAAATTTTAACTCAAACTAAAAAGTTGTTGGTCCGCTGGAAAGACAATATTGTGACTGTAGATAGTATTGACATGTCGTCATTTGCCCCACATTGTGTGCCATTCATGGGTCCATGGAATGTCAAATGGGAACGATAAAGAAGTGTCCGGAATTGCAAAGATAAATCGAAAGGATTTCCAACCGACAAGTCTACCAAAGTGTGTCCTAACCATTTTGATTAAGGTAAGTAAGTGTCATTGTAAGATGGTTAAAATGCTTTTACCATAAAGCGATTGTGTTACATGTGAGCCACTAGCCATGGCTAGCTCTGGCTAAAAATAGATAGGTCAAGATGTTCGATTATGAGATCTCTCCAAATTCTCTCCTTAAGGTCTCTTATTTTTATTTTCCAGCAGCCAAAAAGTTGAAATTGTTGTTAAAGTGTAAAAAAATAAGAGAAGGATCAACAATGTTGTTGTTGTTTTTGTTGTAACATGCTAGTGCTAGTAGGTAGTGTGGCAGAGGAACTAGCTAACTGGATTTAAAAATAACCTGAGATTCTTCACCTCAAATTCACCAATGATAAATGCACATAGCAAACAATAAAAGCCGAAAGTACAGAAGAATGTCCGTGTTTTGCGAGCCATCCTACGTCAGAGCATACATTGCCATGTAGTCCGGTCCGGGCAGTAACATCGGCAAAGGTTTGTAATCCAATCGATTCCATTATTCAAACGTTTCATCATGTACCACTGCAAGTGAGTGTTGAGCTAAATCTTACGCATACATCTTGCTTACACAAGTAACTTTAGAGGAAGCTGGGGGTGACATTCATCAATAGCAAAAGAACAGTTGACCCACCATGAGGTCGGACTCGCGATCCCGTGACGTCAGTGAATACTATCTATAGCAATGAACACAGGGGAGTAATATAACGTAACAGTGGTCAAGCGATGGAATAATGAGCGACATGCCTTTGACAAGAGGCATCTTACAAATAGCTTCACTTTGCCACATCCAATACAGCTGTGGCGTTGACGTACTCACGACGACGTCTATATCTATCCGCTGTGTATGTTGTCTATGATATTACTTGACAGCGGTGGTCGCAAAGGGCGCCATTTAATGGATGGTTGCACGTGACAGCAGTGCTACATGAATCTTTCCAAATATATGTAGCAATGTAAATGCTGTCTGTACACGGCATATTCTGTAGAGTAAATTTGACTCTACAGGGAGTCCTCGAGTTACGTCGTTTTGACTTTACGGCGCCCGTGCCTCGTCCGTAGCACCTTCTTTTTTGTTAATTTCTCACACCATTTTAAAGTTATTTGAAATTGTGTTGTTACCTCCAGCAACGGGCGTCCATCGAGCATGTCAGCTCGCCATCAGGCGTGTCACATTTCCTTAAGTTTGAATTCGCTCCGCTCTGCCTTCTGTCAGCAATGAATGTCCATGCGAAAACACAAAATATTAGTTCCGGCTCCTCCGGGTTGCGTAAATATGTTTTTTAAAATTACTGTACAAAGTATTTTGATGTAAGTATTTACTTTAACAGTGAAATCCGACTTAAAATGAAATTAGGGCTACATCGCCACCATAGGAACGTAACTCGAGGACTCCCTCTATTTAGAATAAATTTGACTATTTAGATTGGAAATAAAAAAATAAAAAGCCACTCAAGGGTTGAGGAATAAACTCATGACTTTCAGTTTAGGAGACTGCCACACTACCACTTTAGCTATGCCCCTCCTACTGTTTCCTAATCCCAAAGACCATTGGTAAGATTCACTGACTGTCACACCCACCTAAGTGGGGCGAAATTCGTTCATCCCCTGAGGAAGCGGTGAGCAGCAGCAGCAGCCGCGCTCGGGAATCATATGGTGATCTATGATCATATGTGATCATATGGAGACCATAGACATAGAAAGATTCCATCTGACATGAGCGATATATACTAGCTCACAGCAGGAGCTGTGTAGCTCAGGGAGTATTGGCTGTCTCCCAAGCTGAAAGTCGTGTTTTTTCATCAACCCTTGAGTGACTTTTTGTTTATGTTTTTGTTCAATTCTTTATTTTACTCTCTTCCAAGTGTAAATATTAGCCTACTCTAAAATTGAGTCTATTGGGTCCCACTCTAAATAGACTCAAATTTATTCTAAATAGAGGGAGTCCTGGAGTTACGCTTCCATGTGTAAATATTACTCTAAAACTGAGTCTCAGTTAAAATTACTCTAAAGAATTTACTGTGTAGGTTATTCAAAACTGCCCCCCAACATGTATTTCATCATGGGTCTGGTGGCAGCATTGTGCTCTGATGCTTTGTGGGTGGAATAATAGAGGACAAACAAGAAACAACATTGTGACAGCTGAAACCTCAACACAATTGAGAGCACCAAAAATTCATTGAACCCCCCCCCCCCCCCCCCCACCTCTCTCACACACACACACACAATGATTACAAAGGATTAAGCAACCTTTGGAATGACTTTTCAAAAACCCTGATCTCAACCCTAATGAACATTTGTAGACAATTATTTAAAGAAAAGGGCCACTTTAAATAAACTCTATGCCAGATGCTTGTTGATTGATATAAAGTGCATCTGGTTCTGGTGAAACTTAAGGTGGAAACTGAGATTGTGGGTGTTATTTTGAATGTCATTACTGCATCCAGTGTATGCTGTAAGGCTATATGCAAAGACCTGTAATCTGGTATCTTTTACAGGACCTCTGCACAATTAACGCAATGTGCCCGATCCACAAACAGAGGAGAGCTGTCATCTTTATAAATGCTTGAGCACTATTGAGCTTCTGAATAGAAAATAGGCCCTCTATGATTGCCGTGAAATTCCTCTTGCGAAGACAACCTCTAAAAGAAGATGAAGAGGATTTAAGGCAAATAAATTACTTGTGTGTTACAGGGGTTTCTTTTACGACGAGAACTTCAAAGCTAGAAGCCCAAAATAGAAAGTTAACATCTCATGTCGCTCAGTTACTGACAAGCAGAGGATAAGAGACTGTGCTACTATCTGTGTGTGTTCTATCAGGTTTCCTAAACAGGCTCCTGAAAGTGGAAAACAACAACTACCAGGGGGGTCCTTAGAGGTTATGAAGTGTTTGCTATCTGTTTTGGAGAGCATTCTCTCAGTTCTATGACACTGCATGCAAACACAGCAAGTGCTTACTCTACACCTTAGCTATCTATGCCAGTAAAGACTACACCACTACTGGGTTAAAATATTCAACACCTCAGGAAAATTTGGACTGTATTTGCAAGTTTATTTGTATGTGAACAACAAACAAAAAAATAATAATTAAGCAAAATCCACATTCTGTGTGTAGGTTTAGCATTTCAATGCATTGTTTTTTTTTTTTTATCAATTGTGTATTCAATACTAAATTAAAGAGTTTTTGGTCAATTCATCTGGGTGCAAAAATAAGTGAACCCTGAGCTGCATTGCTTAAAACAAGCAGTCAAGCAGGATTAGGTAGGACAAATTGGTAGCTAAACTAACACCACTGAAATGGACCAGTTAAATGAGAGAGGTTTAGCAAAGAAATTGTGCATCACTGACTGAAACAGAGACAAAACCACATTACTTTAGTCTTACCCAGGTGAACCCATACAGGTCAGTCATGCTGAGAGGAAGAGAAATCTCAGGGGACTTCAGGAAGTGGCTAGTGACAGCACATCTGTCTGGGGAAAGCTATGAAGTCATCTAAAAAAAATGCTTCATCATTCCACTGTGAAGCAGATAATCTGCAACTAGAGAACACTGAAAATTACTACAAGCCAGCCTAGAAGTGGATTACCTTCTAAAATATCAGCAAGACCCACAAGACAAATGATAATTCAGGTGAAAGCCAACTTGTGCATCAAATCGAGGGATTTGCAGACCTCTTTTGCTGCATCTGGAACAGATGTGCATGCTTCAACGATCAGAAGAAAAGTCAAGGTAGGTTGCTAGGTACCTAGGTTGCTAGGTAGAAGCCTCTGCTAACAAAAAAAGATCAATGCTGCCCATCTCAACTTTGCCAGCGAGTACCTGGACAACAGTGAAGCTTTTTGGAAGTTCCTTCTGTGGACAGATGAATCCAAAATTGAACGGTTTGGTCAAAACTAAAACAGTCATATTTGGTGAAAAGTCAACACTGCATACCAGCAAAAGAACCTTCACCTTAGAGTGAAGCCTGGGGGTGAGAATGTTAAATTCTGGGCTGGATTTTCATCCTCAAATCCTGGACAGCTCCACATAATCCAGGGAATCATGAATTCAGAGGAATATTGTGAAATCCTGGAACATAACCTGAAGCCGTCCTTTGCGAAGTTACAGCCTGGTAGAAGATGGATCATGCAACATGACAATAATCCAAAGCATTCCAGCAATACAACCAATGAATGACTGAAGAACAACAAAATTCATGTTCTGGATGTGCCCAATCAAAATCCTGACTTAAATTCTTTCAAAATACTGTGACGGGACCTGAAGCGGGCAGTTTATGCTAGACGCCCATCCAACCTCTCGCTATTGGCCGCATTTTGCAAGGAAGCGTGGTAAAAATCCCCCAAAGTAGATGTGAAAGACTGATAAGTCACTAAAGAAAGTGTTTGGATGAAGTTATCATTGCAAAAGGAGGTGCAATGTCTGATTAAGTGAGAGGTTCACATACTTTTGCATCCATGAAATCTGAGTTTTTCTTAAATCAACAATCAAATCAACAATCAATCTTAAATCAACTTTTGCTCAGTAATGAATGACAATATTATCATTATTTTTGTTCAAGTCCATTATTTTCAATGTCAGCATTGTAGATTGGAGTATTAATTAAGGTTATTTTAATATTTTATACAAAAAATCTGACCATGCCTGCAGGGTTCACAAACTTTTGAGCAGCACTATATATATATATATATATATATATTCATTTAGCTGTAGAAGCAAACAATATGCCAATGTGTATTTTTATTTTGAAATGACTTAATCTAAATACTGTATGACAAATCCTCCACTTGTGTCTGGTGTGTGGAATCAAGCAAAAAAAATTGCCACATCAACTTTTTTCAACCGGATGTAATGATTTTGAATGCTTTCCTGAATACATTCTGAATAGAAACACTTTGTGACTAAATCGGGATAATATAGGCACCATGTCATAGCCATGAAATGCAAAGAACTTGGTTGTATGTATTTGATCAGGGTGACCAAAGGGTTTGAGGCAGCCATTGTCATATCAGGTCTAATGGCGTACAGTAGCTTGGCATTTTCACACCCCAAAAAATCACAGGTCTTTAAAAAGGCTTTGTGAATGTAAAATATTAGTATATTAGTTAGGTTAAATGGCTGTGGGGGTGCTGTCAATTGTCAAAATGTTATAAGTCTGGCTGTAACTCTGGAGTACATGGCTCACTTTTAGATCTGTTTCCAGGCAACAGATGTTTGTAGTCTTTGGATAGACACGTTCATATTGTGCTGCAGGAAAATTACTGTGTGCGGCTGTACTGTATAGCTAAGGCTACAAATGTATTTATATTCCACGAATATGTCCCATACTGTGGTGTACTGACTAGTTTTCCTTCTATTCGCATAATGGTGCGTCAAATCAAATAGTAAAATAAATGCCTTGCTTGTTAGGTTAGTAGAAGAAGGCCAAGTCCCAAGAGCATTCTCTTCACACAGTTATTATATTTACCCCAGACCAGCCATGCCTAAGTGCTGTGAAGAAGCATATGGCCAGACTCGTGTCAGCCCAATTACAGGCATTATCTCATTCACTATTGTAAGGGACTGTTGTGCCATCTTCCATTTATTTCATTAGGCTTTTGACTTATTACAAAAGCCCACTTTTAGCTGCAAATGCAACATATGTGTTGGTAGATGCCGTATTCTGGGGTGCTTTGGTGTATTCATAAACAGCATGTCATGTTTTTTTCTGCATGATCGCAATTTGTCAACAATTAGCCCTGGAAATTATTTTCGTAGCATTAATCAAACCAATATGCTAAAACATTCCTTACATTCCTGCCCCCTATCTGTTCAATTTACCTTGATGACTCAAAACAGCCTCCTTTTCCTGGCTCCCACTCTACTTGATCACCTCATTTGCATTTTATATTGGTAAATCAAATTAAGCACCTGTAGCTTTTAACATGATTGACTGTGGTCAGAGCCGTTCAGATGTCCACCCCCAACAGCATAAAATAAAACTAATTTTAATGGGCAGAACACTGAGTCTGGCTCCAATTCCATTCAGCATTTTACATTCACTCAACTAATTGAACCCCAACCCCCACCCCAACACACACATTTGCCTGCTTGAAAATGGAATAAAAATACTTTAATATACATAAACAAATAAATAAATAAATAACTCAATACATAATGAATAAACAACAGTGGCTTGTACATCAGACAACTCAGCAGTGTGTCCTATGACAGTAGCCAAGCATTTCACTTCAGAAAACATTTACATCTGATATATTAACAATTCCCTCAATGCTTTCCCCATGTATTTAAATATGCTGGGTCCTCCTCCTAACATTGACCTTCGATGCACAATGCTCTATCGAATATTTCTGAGATCATCTTAAAAACAGCTTTAATGAAATACTTCTATATAGCACATATACAGTACATTGATGGTGAAGAGTAGTAGATTATAGTAAACTTTCATCTAAAAAAAATGCATTGACATTTGATAATACCTTATGCAGCTCTCATTGTAAATAGATTTTTATATCATCGCTCATGTTAAAAAAATAGCATTTATAATGAGTAATGCACACAAAGTAGTGCTAATACAATCGTATGATAGTGATAATACAATACACTGATACATAATATAGCTTCCTATATATTTAAAAATATATATTTCTATATAGATTTAAGATTACTGTGTGCAAGATGCCACAGATGATAATACATCACATGCATCACTTTAATGTACGTAGAATAGAGCTGTCAAAATTAATTAATTGACAAGTACGCAATTATGAAATTAATTGACAACTATTTTGTATTTTAATAATCAAGTTTTTTTTATTTTTTTATTTTGCAAATCCTCTGATTTCAGCATATCAACAGTAATTTATGTAGTCCTTAATGGAAGAAGACTGATTGAATCAAAATAAGACATTTTCAAACATCTGTTTTTACTTTGAAAAACAATGACCGAACACAGTACAACACCAATAACGCCCCCCCCCCCTTTTTTTTTTTCATCACTGTACAAATAAGAAGTACGAAATAAACACCAATCACTGGTTAATAAACAGCAATCAGGTAAAAAAAAAAAAAATAATAACTTTTTTAATACGCTTTAATGCAAAATTAAAATGAATCAAATTAGTCAATTACTCGATTGAATAATTAATAGATTAATTGATTCTAAAAATTATTCTATAGTGACAGCACTAATACAGAAATCATTTTGCATTAGCAATTAATTACATTAAGTTACAAAAAATAGCAATAGCTACTGTTAGAATGTGTCATCTACTTTTGGGGACATGAACCTAGACATTTATTTGAATTCATTTAAATGTCTTTAATGAATTACAGCTGTGAAAATGATTGATTTTGCTTAAGGGAAACTATTTAATAATGATTTGTGATTTCAATTAATGGTATCATATTGTATCTGCACTTCGAAATGTGCTTTGATATTTAAATAAAAGTTCCACTAGTTGACAGAGTCAGATTGGGGTGAAGAGAAAATGCTGTTCTTTGGGGAGTATTCCCACTGAGAATAATAGGTGCTGCACAGTGCCGGCACCAGGCGCTTCCCTGGAACGTGACAGTCAGCTTAATTGCAGCTTTTAGGATCATTACTGCTCCCATGTGAATGTCAAAATGGACAAGGCTAGTGGGCCTTTGACAAACAGGCAACCACCTCCCACCACCCTGCAGTCACAAGGAGCAGACCCATAACTAAGAGAAAAATACAGGCCTTGTTTTGTGCCTTCTTTTCTTCAAGCTACAAAGAGGAGAATACAACCGTATTCTTTTCCATTTTGTGTCGAGATTAAACAAATAAAGTAAAGCAGATCTGGAATATGTTACTGGTGAATCCTCAAATCATTAAATTATATGAATGAAAGAAAATACATTTACAGAAATTCTCATGCAAGGAAACAAAAAAAATAAAACAATACACTGAACTTGAGTGGAGCAGGGTTGCACTATTGGTAAATAAAGGGTTTGTTGATAGTGATAGATGCATTTCAGATATACACGTGAAAAAAGATGACTGCACAGTGGAGCTCTCTCAGCACTCTCGCTCTTCTACCTCCAACCTTTGTGACTCCAGTTGTCATGGCTGCGAATGCCTCATGACAGATTTGCTAGTTAAGGAGCCCATTCATCATTTGAGAGCAGAAGCTTGCATCCAGCTCAAGAGCTGGAGAAAAGTGGCTCTTCAAGAACCTTGGCCTCATCCCTACAATCATCAAATGAGGTCTTCCATTGAGCATCATTGCTTCCAGTGTGGAATATAATGTAAAGTACTCTTTTTCTAAAAGCACTGTCAAAAGTCTATAGTTGCCATCCTCCTGTCATTGATGCCCATCCTTCTACTTTTTTGACAACACAAGTTTTTTTTTTATTATTACCTTGCAGCTGCATTTGTTTGATTCATAGAAGATGATTTGCTACATTTTTATTTGAATATTTAGGATTTGTAGCAGTTTTATCATTCCATACAACACGTTTAAACATTCCAAAACAAAGAAAAGGACACTAAATACACACACTAACGACACAACAAGACACCTGGGGCAAGACACAAGTGGCTGAGGGCACTGATTGGTTGACACGAGGAAGGGCAGGATTACACTTAAGACCAAGGGAGACACACAAGGAAAAACAGAACCCAAACTTGACAGTACCCCTCCCTCAAGGGACGGCTCCCAGACGTCCCTAAAACAAAAAAAAGTCCAAAAACAGGGCGGGCGGAAGGAGGCATGGAGGCGGGAACCTGGCCCACCCATCAGGGCCAGTCCGGAGGGCATCACGGAGGCTAGACGAGGGGAGCCCGGCGGCGCTGGTCCGGAGGGCGTCATGGACGCCAGACGAGGGGAGCTCGGCGGCGCTGGTCCGGAGGGCGTCCCGGACGCCAGACGAGGGGAGCCCGGCGGCGCCGGTCAGGAGGGCGTCCCGGACGCCACACTCGAGCAGAAGGCGGCTGTGGCAGCGTCCGCGCCACCCTGGCATGGAAAGCAGAGGACGGCCATAGGGCATGCCCCACCGGACGAGGAGCAGACGGCGGCCATAGGGCTTGCACTGCCGAACGAGGAGCAGAAGACGGCAGCGGGATGTGCGCCACCTGTCCACAATAGGCTTGAGCCTGCCATGGCAGAGTCGAAGAGACTTAGCACGACAGCGGCTGTGGCAAGGAGGCAGCGGCACAGGCGAGGATGCCCGGGGCGGCAGCGGCACAGGCAAAGAAGCCCAGGGAGGCAGAGGCACAGGCGAGGAGGCCTGGGGCACCAGCGGCAGAGGCGAGGAGGCCCGAGAATGAGGCTGCCATGGAGCCGGGACGGGACTTGAGGCTGCTGTGGAGCCGGGACGGGGACTTGAGGCTGCCGTGGAGCAGGGACTGGGACCACATCAGCCTGCCGCCATTGGGGTTGGGGAACACAGGAGTCACGAGGGACCGAGTATACAGGAACTTAAGACTCAAAACTAGAAGATACCTGAGGCGGTGAGGACAAGGGAGAACGAGGTGAAGTGGGGGCAAGCTTGGAAGGATGTGACAAAATCGCAGGGAACGAGGTGATGAAAATGGTGGGGAATGAAGTGGTGTGGGGACAGGTTCGAGACGTGAGTTGGTTACAGACTTACTATGTGCTGAAAGAGATACGGGGTTTTGTGGCTTGGAAGACGTGGGGTGACGTGACTTGAAAAAGAGGGCTGACGTTCGTGAAGAGGATTTGTGACCTTTACTTGGGCGCGCCCGCCGGCCACCACGCGGAGGTCCCGGATAGCTGGCCAAAGGTCACGTTGACCTGAGGATGTGGGGATAGGTTCATCAAAAGAAAAATGGGTCAAGAACTAGAAAAAACAGGGAAATCTGAATCAAAATCATCGGAGTCAGAGGCGATTAACCAAAACCGGGGCTTCTTCGATATCAGAAAGGTCAGAATCCGTATCTAAAAACAGATAAGGAGGTGACTCGTGACACACAAGGAGGACTATAGGACATGAGTGAGGGGGGAATAGACGAACAAGAGACAGAGGAAAAAACAGAACCTAAACGAAGAGGGAGGTGGTGGTCGGCAGGCTGAGGGCTAGCTTGGCGTCGCCATATGCTTCCCGCTGGGTCCTTTCTTGGTCGATTCATTCTGTCTAAGGGGGTAAAGTTTGGTGGGGGACCCAAACGCAGGGAAGCAGGGCAAGGAGGCAGAGGTAATGTGAAAAAAAAAAAAGGAATTTAATTATTCAAAACAAAAGCGAACTCCAAATGGCAATGAAACAAAACATGGGGAGGACAACAAGGCAAAAAAACAACCTGGCAGCATGACGTGAGGAAAACGACAATGAATCAACGCAGACAAAGGGGAGACAGGAGACTAAATACACACACTAACGCCACAAGAAGACACACCTGGGGCAAGACACAAGTGGCTGAGGGCACTGATTGGTTGACACGAGGAAGAGCAGGATTACACTTAACAAGACCAAGGGAGACACACAAGGAAAAACAGAACCAAACATGACAGTAATAACATTTGCAATAGTGTTAATTGTATCCAATATTTTTTAATTTAGTCTCAGTTTAAGTCCAGTTTCAATCACACTTGTTAGTTTTTATCATAATCAACCTCATCCCAATTTTATTAAGTCAATTTTATTCGACTATATATTTTAGTCCAAGAAAACATAATTGTATTCGTCTAGTTTTAGTGAGAACAATCATTTTACCCCTGTATTTTTTTTTTTGTCAGCATATTATGTTAAACATTTCGGATGTGAATCTATTTCACATGAAATGTTCTCTTATCTTTTTTGATGAAAAACAACTTCACACACAATTACAGTATATTAACAAGTGACTACTATGGCTCCATGCTATGAGCTAGTAAATTAGCCAGCATTAGTTAGCGGTCGGATTAACATTATTGTTGAAACGTTATAGCAGTAATATTTTTTTCTTCAACCTTTCGCCGTGAATCCACCTCTTGTCTGTCCCATGTGATTCTGCATGTTGCACTCGCTAGCTGCATATTTGAAAGGGTGGGGTGTCACATGACAGTGTCAGAGTGACAGATTAGCAGAGCCAAGATTTTACAAAATCATATAACTTTCGTCTCGTTTTTGTTCATGAACTAACATGTCCATGGACTTTAGTCCAGTTTTTATGTACATTTACGACTCGTCTTAATTAGTAGACGAAAATGCATACTGATTTAGTCCCAGTTATTTATTAATGCGGGTTTAAATCAGAGGTGGTAAATCCAGGTCCAGAAAGCAAAACCCTGCCACAGTTTGGCTGTAGCCTCAGGTACTAGCTAGCTCGCTATCTAGCTCCCATGGTGCTCGTGTATGTACTAGGGAGCTAGCTAGCTAGAATCAGGGGCTAAACCCAAACTGTGGCAGGATTTTAGTCCGGTAAAAAATGTGTGTTGACGAAATTACTTTTGTTTAGTTTTCGTTGACGAAATTAACACTAATCTACAACAAAGGCAAATGTGTCAAATTGTATCATTTTGGTACATGAAGACCTTGTGAATAAGAGACATTAGTTTCCTTTTATTGTGAACAGCTGTTGAGTCATAGAAAAAAAGACTTTAACAATAAAGTGGCCATCATTGATATGATATGTTTATCAGGTAAGAGCATTTTCAAAGATTTTCTAGTCAAGCTTGTTTTGGATCCCAGTGTTTGTGCAGATTTCCCTGGTGACCCTGGGCACACAAACCCCACCTTTCAAAACAAGGAAGGTCAAAAATCTCTGGTGTTGTGCCTGTCTAAGTGGTTTAAAGCCAAGTGTGTTATCTTTGTCACCTGAAGAGAGGCTCCAAAAGCAGCAAAGGATGGAACGTGAGTGTTTTTAGGCCAAACCTAATGTGATTTGCAGTGTTGCAGCACTGGCTTGTTTTGCACATTCATTGGAACAGAGTTATGTGTTGAAGCTGCCTCTGTCAAATAACATAGAAATTGTCACGGAATTCTTACCATTTTAAGTGATAGTTCTAAATATTTATGTCTATTCCACTAACCAAAAAAAGCCACCAAATGCTAATGATAAAAAGCACACAGGAAGTTTGTGTTCAGCGTGCCACAATGGACAGTGAGCACTGTGCAGTGGTGATTAAATGAGAGTGGCTGTCAAAAAGAACGACCAGTTGGCTCCGTGTAACACATTTAATACAATGACATCATTCAAAGGAGGTTGCATGACCAATGTGATCGACCACCTCTGGATAAATGGAGTAGAATTAACACAGTGACCCATCTTTGACGTGATTCATCAACTTTCCTCTGCTGACTACTGCACCAGCTCTGACCCTGAGCTTTGCACAGCAGTAACCACATCAAATTAAGAAACATGTAAATAAAACAATAAAACATGTATTGTACCAAAATTGATGCAGATAAAGTTATATTTGGCCAGAATGGTGGGACAACTCAAATGCAAATCACCAGATAACATTCACCAGCTAACATACATGTATTTATCATAGACAAATGACCTGAAACTGAAGTTAGCCAGGCAATTGCCCAGACTCCACAAAAGTCCAAGGGAAAGATGTATGTGCAACAAATTGACGTGAGCCATGAAAGGTTACAGCATATTGTGAAAAGGTTACATCAATTTTCTGATGTGGAATCATCAACATTTATGCTAGCAAAGCAATAACAATAAAAGCTAAGCTAATTAATTGGTCGGTCCTGAGCTAAGGTTACAGTAAAGATGATGTGTTTGTTGTGATATTTGCACGGACATAGTGGAAACCATCAATCCCTAGTACACACACTACTCACCAAAGACTACTTATACAAATACATTAATTCCTTTCTGTTATAAAGTTGATCATTCCAAAGCAATTTCAGGGCTCCAGGTAGCCACTGCATTGGATGCACATTTTGAACAGAAGAAGGAAGACAGTGTCTGGGACAGGATCCAGAGTTTTCGTTTTGCAGCAATTAGCATTAGGATATAGCTAAGTTTCATCATTATTCACAAACCTGTTGAAAAGAATGAGGGAAAGAGCTTGTTGTGTCTCTTATACTCTGCAGCCACCTGCTGGCTGATTTTGTAATAACTACCATTGCTTTAGGCGACCTCTTCAAGTCAGAGGCTGCATCAAAGCCATCTGTATGCTTTAGCATAAAAATAATAACATAAAAAATATATATATGTTTTTGGGACGTAGAACGTTTTTATACATTTTTGGGAGCAAATGAGTTAAAAGCAATGAAAAAAGATTCACATTAAAATAATCAAAAGCACTAACAGATTGCCTCCCACCCGACCACCTGTAGGCTGTGGACCACTGGAATGGCTGCCGAGGCAAGGCTGAGAACAGAGCAGACTGAAAAAGCATCGTCACAGAGGGCTGTCGGCAACAAGAACCGTGAGCAGCTCGAAGTCGCAGAAACACCCTTACCAAAAAAGTTTATATAAGTATGCTTGAAGTATACTCAAAATCATGAGAGTATACTTCCAGTTTACTTTTCTTATACTTTTTGGAAGTATACTCCACCAATAAATGTTAAGTGTACTTGTAAGTATACTAAAACATATACTAAAAATGTACATACTGTAGTACAGTGGTGCCCAAGTCTGGTCCTTGAGAGCCCCTATCCATCCTGTTTTCCATGTTTCCCTCCTGCAGTGCAGATGAATCTAATGATCAGCTAATCAGCAAGCTTTGCAGAAGCCTGATAACGATCCTGATCATGATTCAGGTGTGTTAGTGGAAAGAAACATGGAAAACAGAGGCTGGATAGGGACTCTCGAGGATTGAACTTGGGCACCCCTGCTGTAGTATATACTTAGAAGGCATGGCTAAGCAAGGAACCAAAAATATAGGTTACATTTGTTTATAAAACCCTAAAGATCATGTGACTGGATAGCCCAGAGGTTAAGGTACTTTCAGTTCCAGTGTTCGCTGGTTTGATCGCTGTCAATTCATCACTGGGCTTTTTGCTGTAAACTAAACTGTGGACATAAGTGTACCACAAAGTATACTTTCAAGTATACTTAATAGTGTACTTAAATATACTATGCTTAACCATACTTATTAATATACATTATAATATACTAAGTATACTTTTAAGTGTACTGAAATTTTCCTATTTGGTCCCAAGGAGTTTACTATAAAGTTTAATTTTAGTATAAGAATAAGTACACTTGAAAAATAAACTAAGGTATAAGGATATTCTATATTATGTACTTAATGTATACTACTTTTTGGTAAGGGCAGCCGCACAAGGACCGCCCAGCCCAAGGCCAACGGAGGAGACAGGACCCCAGGAAGGCTGAGTCTGAGTGCCCCCCAACCTGCAGAGCCAGGGATATGTCCACAGCAGCACCCTCCGCAGCCACAGCTCCCATCACTGACCTCCCCCCACAAGTAAGGAAACACTGAAACATAAAAACTAAATTAAAACAATGGTGCATCCTGGACTGGTCACCAGTCAATCACAAGGAACATACAGACAAACAATCATTTAGAACCACTTTTGGGCAATTTAGAGTCTTCAGTTAACATCAGTAGCCTGGTTCTGGGAAACCAGAGGAAGTAGAGAACCCGGAGAAATCCCACACAAGCAAAAACAGAAAAGGACTCCTGTGAGGCAGATATGTTAAACATTACCCAACCATGCACTCCACCAGAAGTCCATCCATTTTCAACTCAGCAAAAATGACAATTTTTTTCCACTAAATATTACATACTTTTCAACAACAGAATTTCTTAGGGTAGTTGTGAGGGTTAGGAGGACTTAGGGTTAAGGTTCATATCATTCCTATTAGAAATTCAGTATCGTTCCTATTCAAAATTCAATTCAAATAATCAATGGCAAATAATATTTTAATTCACACAAACTTATTCAACCAAATTTCCCACTGCAGTAACGTGACCTCGTTTAACAAGAAAATATTGCAAGGAGAAACAATAAAAGATCCAATTTTTGTCTGATGATGCCTCGGAAGATGAATTATTAGCGGAATTTGATCTTCAAAAGTTGAGGCGGATTTCATCTTTTGAGAGGTCAAACTTTCTAAACATTTAATGGGTTTAAATCGCGGATGATGTTCTTACCCGCGATTGAAATTGACTTCCCAGTGGTCTATTAACAGTTCCTGAAAATTTCAGGTCAATATTTTTTTCCTAAGGTACTGGTTGCTATGGACATTTGAAAGATGCAAGTACCAAAACTTTAAACTCATCAATTTCAACCTGACAACATTAAAATTGCTGTAACTGTCAATTTTTTAGGTATGTCCATGTATTATATACCATTTTAAAGGGAATTAATGATAGAATTTGAATATATCATCTCAATTTAACCCAACCCTAACCCTATCCCTAACCCGGGCTGAAATGGAGGTGGGGTGGCTTTATATGTGCATCAGAGCTTTAAATTTAAGGTAGTAGAAAGGATGACATTGGTGGGGGATAATATGTTGGAATGTGTCACAATAGAAATAATAATGGAAAAAACAAAGAATGTGTATGTCAGTTGTATATATAGAGCCCCAGGCTCCAAAATTGATATATTTAAAACCTGGATGGAAAAAATTTACACAGAAACTAACAAAAAAGATATGTTCATTTTTGGCGACTACAATATTGATTTTCTAAACCCAAACAATCACAAAGTGACAGAAGAGTTTATTAATACGGTATATAGCCTCAACTTCTTTCCCAGAAGAACTTTGCAGAATCACCACTCACTGTTCAACATTAATAGATAACATACTCACTAATGTCATGGATACCAATATGAGGACTGGAGAATTGATAAATGACATTAGTGACCACTTGCCTATATTCACAACATATGATTGCAAATACACTAAAAATAATCAAGATAACAAAACACAATACAGACGAGTCAGGACTGCGGAAGCCATTGAGGCTTTTAAAAATGATTTGCTGAATCAGGACTGGAATTTACTATACAAAGAAAAAAATATATATAAAGCTTATGATAAATTTCTTAGTACATTTAAACAATTATATGATGCTAAATGTCCAATTAAACAATACAAAATAAAACCAAAACACAATGATAATCAATGGATAACAAAGGGGCTAAAATAAAAATACTTTATTTAGAGAATTTCTGAAATACAGAACTACACAAGCAGAAAGCAAATATAAGAATTATAAAAAATAAATTGACTAGTATTATGAGAATACGTAAAAGAATATTATACAAAACTACTAGAAAAATAATAGAAACAACATTAAAGGTATTTGGAATATTTTAAATGTGATTAGGAGTGGCACCAGACAGAATAACTATCCACCCTAATTTTTATAGAAAATGGCATACACATCAACAATATGGTGGATGTTGTAGACAAGTTCAACAGATTTTTTTGCAAATGTGAAACCAAATCTAGCAAAAAAAAAATCCTGATCCTGATACAGCAAAAAATACAAACACCAACATAATTGAAAGAAATTTAAGTTCAATGTTTCTCAGTCCTGTCAAAGAAAAATAAGTAATTAATATTGTTAATAATTGTAAAGCTAAAACATCTACTGATTGTGATCAACTTGATATGAAAACAGTGAAAAAGATAGTTATGGGAATTTCTAAACCACTTACATTACATCGCCAATTTATCATTTCAAACAGAGCAATTTCCAAATAAAATGAAAACTGCAAAAATTATTCCAATCTACAAAGCTGGGGACGAATACAAGTTCACAATTTACAGGCCTGTCTCCCTACTACCACAATTCTCCAAAATTATTGAAAAACTTTTCAATAACAGGTTAGATAAATTCATAGAAAAACATTAAATACTTTTTGATAGTCAGTATGGATTTAGAACAAAACGGTCAACTGCACTAGCTTTAACAGAACTTACTGTAGAAATTACTGATTCCATAGATAAAAAGGAACTTACAATACGACTGTTCGTTGATCTACAAAAAACATTTGACATTATAAACCATAATATATTGATGAGTAAATTGGAGTGTTATGGTATTAGGGATACAGCCTTGAATTGGATCAGAAATTGTTTACAAGAAAGACAACAGTTTGTGGAGTTGGGGGAATTTAAATCAAAATGTTGGATATGGTATGTGTTGTCCCTCAGGGGTCAGTGTTGGGACCAAAACTGTTTATATTGTATATTAATGATTTGTGCAACGTGTCTCATTTATTGAAGTTTGTGTTATTTGCAGATGACACAACTATTTTAGTTTCTGGTGAGAAAATGCAGTTTATTTTGGATACAATTACCTCAGAATGTAAGAAAGTGAAAACATGGCTTGATAAAAACAAGTTATCAATAAATTTAATCAAGGTGAAATTAGTTATGTTTGTTAATGTTAAAATAGGGAACTGTGCAAGATTGCAAATTGAAGGTGTAGATATAGAAAGAGTAAATGAGATTAAATTCCTGAAGGAAATTGTTGCTAATAAAAGGTGCTGGAAACCACACATTAAATATATTGGATCCAAACTCTCTAAAAGCATCTCCATTCTGACAAAAGTCAAACATTTTCTCAACCAGAAATAATTACACATTCTGTACATTCTAGTATTACCATATTTAAATTATTGTTCAGAAGTTTGGGGAAACACTTACAAGACATCATTACAACCTGTTTCTGTTGCAAAAAAGAGCAGTCCATAATGTAGGATATCTCCAACACACCAATACACTGTTTCTACAATCTAAAACTGTAAATTTTTTCCAAATGCCAGGCAGGAGGTCTAGAGGAAGACCGAAGAGGAGGTTTATGGATGTAGTTAAAGAGGACATGAAGGCAGTCGGCGTGAGAGCAGAGGACAGGGTTATATGGAGGCAACTGATTTGCTGTGGCGACCCCTGAAGGGAAAAGCAAAATGTCACGGCTTGAGAAGGGCGGACCCAGATGCAGTGAGGAAGGCGAGCCACGGCAGGGATGCGGATAACTTTGATTTAATGTGGCGATAAACGCAAACACAAAATCACGCACACAGGCGGACAAAAATAAACACAAACTCACGCGCACAGGCGGATAGCAAACAAACTCAAAATCACGCACAGTGGCGGCAAAAAAGTAAGTCATGGGCAGCAGGAGAAAACTTGTAAGACGAGTACAGTCGGGTCAAGAGAGCGGCGTCTCGGGGTAATCACCCGACACTCCTTGCTGTGTCCATCAGGCCTTTATTGAGGTCTGATTGCATGATGGGCAGCAGGTGTGTATGGTGGGCGGAGCCCACCAGCTGACCCAAATCATGACAGTACCCCCCCCTTAACGACGCCCCTAGGCGGACCACCCGGCGCCGATGGGTGTGCTAAATGGAAATCCCGAACGAGGGACTGGTCCAATATCCAGGAGCGGGGAACCCACTGGCGGTCCTCGGGTCCGTACCCCTCCCAATCGACCAGATACTGAAACCCTCTGCCCCGCTTTCGAGAGTCCAGAATGTCCCTTACTGTGTACACCGGCTGCCCCCCCACGACCCGGGGAGGCGGCGGGGGCGCGGTCGGCGGGCACAAGGGGCTGGCAGAGACAGGCTTAAGCAGGGACGTGTGGAACACTGGGTGTACCTTGAGAGTAGGGGGCAGGTTGAGCCGGACCGCTACCGGGTTGACCATAGCGTTGACCTCAAACGGGCCGATGAACCGCGGCCCCAGCTTCCTTGAACTCCCCGCCAACTGTAGGTCCCTAGTTGAGAGCCACACCTTCTGACCCGGTCGGTAGAGCGGTGCCGGAACCCGGTGCCTGTCCGCGAGCCGCTTGTTGCGGTCCGAGGTGCGGCACAGGGCCTTCCTAGTGTCTTGCCAAACCCTGCGAGCCCGGCGGAGGTGGGTCTGGACTGAGGGAATGGCAACACCGCCCTCCTGGGAAGGAAACAAGGGGGGTTGATAGCCACAGGCCGCGTTGAACGGGGACAGGCCTGTGGCCGAGCACTCGAGAGTGTTGTGGGCGTATTCGACCCAAGGGAGGTGGGACGCCCACGAGGAAGGGTGCTGATGGCACACACATCGAAGCGCTGCCTCCAAATCCTGGTTGGCACGCTCCGTCTGCCCATTGGATTGGGGGTGGTAGCCCGACGACAGGCTAGCCGTAGCCCCCAAGGACTTGCAAAAGGCCTTCCAAACCCGGGACACGAACTGGGGCCCCCTGTCGGAGACGAGGTCCACTGGAATCCCGTGGATCCTGAAAACGTCTTTTATCAGGATATCCGCCGTTTGTAGCGAGGTGGGCAATTTGGGCAGGGCGATAAAGTGGGCCATCTTTGAAAACCGGTCCACCACCGTCAGGATTACCGACCGCCCGTTGGAAGTAGGTAGTCCGGTAATGAAATCCAGGGCCACATGCGACCAGGGACGGTGGGGAATGGGCAGGGGTCGGAGCTGGCCGGATGGCTTCAGGCGGGAGGACTTATTACGGGCACACACCGTGCAGGACGTGACATAGTCCTGGACGTCCTTGCGCAGCCCAGGCCACCAAAATCTCTGTGCTACCAAGGACAGCGTGCGACCCACCCCAGGGTGACATGCTACCTTCGACGCATGCCCCCACTGCAGCACTTCCTGCCGAAGGTGTGTGGGCACGAACAACTTGTCTTCAGGGCACGCGACCGGGGTCTGCGTGTCGTCCGCTGCATCCGCCACCTTCCGCTCCACTTCCCACCGGAGGGCTCCCAATACTCTGTCCTCCGGGACAATGGTTTCGGGTGGAGACCCCTCGGCGGCTGGACTGTGTATTCGGGACAAGGCGTCCGGCTTGGTGTTCCGGGCTCCTGGTCGGTAGGTGATGGTGTAATTAAATCTGGTTAGGAACAGGGCCCAGCGTGCCTGGCGGGGATTCAGCCTTCGGGCGGACCGGAGGTACGCCAAGTTTTTGTGGTCAGAAAAGATCTGGAAAGGTTCCGCCGCGCCCTCCAGCCAGTGCCGCCACTCCTGCAACGCAAGGATAACGGCCAGCAGCTCCCGGTTGCCCACGTCGTAGTTGCGCTCAGCCTGGTTGAGCCGGCGCGAGAAGAAGGCGCATGGGTGTAGCCTCTGGTCCTCCGGTGACCGTTGGGATAACACTGCCCCCACTCCTGTCTCTGAAGCGTCGACCTCGACGATAAAGGGAAGAGTCTCATCGGGGTGTGTCAACACCGGGGAACGCGAAAATAATACTTTTAAATTGACGAATGCGGCCTCTGCCTGTTGGGTCCAAACAAACGGAATTTTGGTGGATGTCAGTCTTGTTAGTGGTTCCGCTTTTAAGCTGTAGTTGCGAATGAATCGACGGTAGAAGTTTGCGAATCCAAGGAACCTCTGTAGGTGTTTCCTGGATGTGGGAGTGGGCCACTCTACCACGGCCTGGATCTTCGCTGGGTCGGCTCTCAATCGACCCTTCTCCACAATGTAGCCGAGGAATTGGACTGAACTGGCGTGAAACTCACATTTTTCGGCTTTTACATACAGCCGGTTTTCCAGCAGTCGTTCCAGGACCAGCCGAACATGTTGTCGATGTTCGGTTTGATTTCTTGAAAAAATCAAAATGTCGTCCAGGTAAACAAAACAAAAATGATTGAGCATGTCGCGCAGGACGTCATTAATGAATCCCTGGAACACGGCGGGAGCGTTTGAGAGGCCAAACGGCATCACCAAGTACTCAAAATGCCCAATAGGTGTTTTAAATGCTGTCTTCCACTCATCGCCCTCCCTTATCCTCACTAGATGGTAGGCACTGCGAAGGTCCAGTTTGGTGAATACCGTGGCTGAATGTAAGGGAGCAAACGCTGAGTCCATTAGCGGCAACGGATATTTGTTTTTGATAGTTATGTCGTTCAGACCACGGAAATCGATGCACGGGCGTAGGGTCTTGTCTTTCTTTTCCACGAAGAAGAACCCCGCCCCTAGCGGTGACTTGGAAGGCCGAATCAGTCCGGCCGCCAGGGACGTGGTGAGGTACTCCGTGAGGGCTTGACGTTCCGGCTTGGCGATCTGATATAGGCGTGTACCAGGCAGCGGTGCCCCAGGAACCAGTTCTATTGCGCAGTCGTAAGGTCGATGTGGAGGGAGAGACATGGCCCGGTCCTTGCTAAACACCTCCCGCAAGTCGTGGTATTCTGCCGGTACCTCATCCAGGTTAATCTCCTCTAACGTGGCTTTGGCTGGGCCACGGTGATCATCCACTGCTGACTGCAGGCAATGCGAGTGACAGAAAACACTCCATCTCTCCACCCTGGGAATGCCCCAGTTAATGTCCGGGTTATGCCTGGCCAGCCAAGTCAGGCCCAGGACCACTGGGGCCGACCGGGACGGCATAATGAGGAACTGAACTGTTTCCACGTGGTTCCCCGATAGACGCATCTGTAGGCTCTCCGTTCGGTGTGAAATCACACCCAGGGTGCGCCCGTCGAGGTCGCGCATCTCCTTGGCTCTCTTGAGTTCAACCACCGGGCATTTCAGGATGTCCACCATCCTCGGGTCAATAATGCATTCATCCGACCCTGAATCCACCAGAGCCGTCATCCTAGCGTTTACCCCCCCCCCATGTCATCTCTCCTGAGACTAGTAGTCTCCTTGGGTTACGTTGGAATGGGATGGTTGGGGCTGGAACAGGTGCGACGTGCCTGTGTCTCTCAGGCCGCCTCCCACACTTGGCCGCTAGGTGTCTCCACCGGTCCGTGTGCTCCGTTGCCGAGAGCCGCTCTCCTCCCAGCTGCAAAGGCTCCGCGCCATCTCTGGCAGGCGCGCATCGCCATGAAGCGTTGGGAGGCGGGGCGTCGACGAAGCGCCCCGCGGACGTGGCCGACACCGGCTGAGCAGACGTCTCCGCTGCCTCCGGTCGTCGCTCCTCCTCCTCCCGTTCCCGCCGTCGCTCCCGCAACCGGTTATCCAACCGGATGGCCAAGCCGATGAGCTCCTCCAGCGTGGACGTCTCGTCCCGTGCCGCCAGCTCATCCTTAATCCGCGGGTTTAGTCCCTGCCGGAAAATTCCGCACAGCGCCGCGTCGCAGTAACCACTCTCGGCGGCCAAAACCCGGAAAGAGATGGAGAATTCCGCCACGGAGGAGCCGGCTTGCTGGAGGTCCAGTAAGCGGCTGCCTGCTTCTTTCCCTCTTACTGGGTGGTCGAAGACCTTACGGAATTCAGTCAGGAAGGCAGGAACTGAGGCTCGGAGCTCCGGGTTGGTTTTGCTGGCCGCCATCGCCCATAATGCTGCCTGGCTGGAAAGCAAGCTCATAATAAAAGCAACTCTGGAGCCGGCGTCCGGGAAGGTGTACGGCTGTTGGTCGAGGACCAGGCTACACTGATGAAGGAACTGGTCACACCCACCAATCTCGCCAGCGTAGCGGGGGGGATGCGGAATATTGGGTTCCCGGAAGACAAGATTGCCTGCTGATCGGGAAGTGGGGAAAACAGGAGACGCTCTGGCAGGTCGTGAGTCTTCCGCGGCCGTGGATTCCGGTCTCCGCTCCATCTTTAAGGTGAGCGATCCAATCTGTGCAGTTAGTGCCGACATCACCTCCTTTAGATCCTGGAAGTATTGCTCGTGCCGGTCGAGCAAGTGTCCATGGCTGGCCAGGACCTGGCGCGGGCTGCTGGGATCTGCGGGGTCCATAGTTGGTCGGGTGATTCTGTCACGGCTTGAGAAGGGCGGACCCAGATGCAGTGAGGAAGGCGAGCCACGGCAGGGATGCGGATAACTTTGATTTAATGTGGCGATAAACGCAAACACAAAATCACGCACACAGGCGGACAAAAATAAACACAAACTCACGCGCACAGGCGGATAGCAAACAAACTCAAAATCACGCACAGTGGCGGCAAAAAAGTAAGTCATGGGCAGCAGGAGAAAACTTGTAAGACGAGTACAGTCGGGTCAAGAGAGCGGCGTCTCGGGGTAATCACCCGACACTCCTTGCTGTGTCCATCAGGCCTTTATTGAGGTCTGATTGCATGATGGGCAGCAGGTGTGTATGGTGGGCGGAGCCCACCAGCTGACCCAAATCATGACACAAAAAGGAAAAGAAGAAGAAGGACGTGAGTTCAACAGTAAGGGAATACAAGTGAGTGGGTAGGAAAGAGCACATGGAGAACAACGGATGAAAGAATAAACTTACAAAAAATATAATTATGAAATCATGCACCCAAAAAAAAAAAATTGTACACACAAAACATGCTTACAACTCTCCAGCGAAAGAGGAAGTCAATGCTGGAATTCCCAGCATGCCAAGCGGCACAATGCAAATAGTAAGACTTAAGATTTTGTTTTTATTGTTAATGTTAGATGTTAATTATTCTGTGGTAGCAGTAGCAGTGTGTTCATTCAATTTTATTAATTCACTGTTTGTTGGAGACTGTTTATTTTTTTTATTGAGCACCATAACTAATAATTGTATTCAAAATCACTTGTGTATATCTATGTGGAGCATGTCTTCACTTACAAAAACTTTGTGCTCAAATCAGAGATGTCACAGATGTACTCAGACATTTAAATCAATATTTAATGATTGCGTATTAGATGCTTGTCTAATATATATAAAACACCACTCTTCTACTCATTATACTTCTATTTAAAGTACTCTTCTCATTCTGATATTTTTTCCATTCCATTTTTTTATTGATTGCACCCTATTACAAAAGTCCTGATTCCTGTCTTCATGTTTATCAATAATAAAAAGTGTTTGTCCTACTGTCCAGGCATGTCCGTCTTGTACTTATTAGCACAGGATGTTTCTGAGATGTTTTAGTTGTCCTAACTTAATACCCTATTAAGTTAAGACAAAGCAAAAATGTCTGTTCAGAATCAATATATTATTAATTATTTCTTTAGACCGTCACCCTTTTACACCAAAATAAGTAATTAATTGATTACAATGTGTTCATGGAACAAAATCTGCATAGAAAGCCTTTGATTTTAATCTTTACTTACTAACCCCATTAATCTTTTTTTTAAGTGCACCACTCCTCACAGACTACTACCAAGTTGCATTAAACCCATTCATCACAAGTCCCTGGAGCGTTGGGTCATTCAACACATCAAGGTCTGCCTCCTGCCATCTTTAACCCCCACCAGTTGGTCTACAGAGCAAATGGGTTTACAGGCCATGGAGTAGCCATGCCCTCCATACTATATTAAACCACCTTGAACACCGCAAGAGCTATGTC